>NC_079892.1:1776118-1835033 GCF_024868665.1 Triplophysa rosa | reverse complement strand
TCTCTCTCTCTCTCTCTCTCTCTCTCTCTCTCTCTCTCTCTCTCTCTCTCTGCGCTGGTTGCTAGTTGATCGTTTCTCGAGTCATGTTCGGTAAAATTTATTCGGCCATTTCACATATTCGGCCGAATACCGAACATGCGTTTTTTGCTATTTTCGGCCGAATATATTCGGTGGCCGAACATTCGGTGCATCCCTAATGCATATGCAATATTAAAACAAACCTCAGTTTTTATACTGCATTTACACAAGATTACTTACATTAAGGTAAACATTAAGGTAACTGTATATTAAAATAATAAATGCAACAGATAGATTTTTCTTTAGTTTAATTGGGGCTTTTTAAACCTAATAGAGTTATCTATCCAAGACATACACATTGCTAGTCATACAGTTAGTATGATAGTTTTCTAGCACATAGATTTCAGATAGGCCTATATAAAATAGGTACTGTAAACCCCATCCTGTCCTCCCATTTATTTGACCCCATTACAGTTATAAAAGCATTAATGGTTAATAAGGACACTTGACTGAATTAGCATTGACGCTAACAAATTAATACGCAAACAGGGACGTTTAATTTAATGTAACCTTTAACTTAACATATGCTACAACATTCATAATGCAAACGCGAACAGAATTTGAAACTTACCAGTAGAACTTGTTCAAATAAATCCGGATGTTTCCTCCTTTCTCCACAAAACTCTGTTCGTTTTCTTCGTGATACGACTTTAATCTGAAGTATTTCTGTGCGCATCTCTTGTGGATCAGGGCCGCGTTTATCTGCTCATCACGTCTTATTGAGTCTATAAAAAATTTCCGACTGACAACCTGTCAGACAGAGCATCAGTACCCGGTACATCGGTGCTACCGGGTCTTATGAAAATTACGTACCGCCAACTTTTTTATTTTTAGGTACCGACTTGGACCCGAATTACTATGACTTTTGACTACTTTACTGCTGAGGTTGTCTTTTGTGTACATTTTAAAGGTGGTTGTATTGATAACTCTGTCATGTTGTCATTAAGCCTCTTTAACAGTCTGTTATTCAGTGACGTTTCTCACGTCAGGTAAAATCTCTTCTGTTTATATTTACGGTTGACGCTGAAGCGGCCTGGAGTTTTCTTACCGTCTGTATTGATTTTAGCAGTCTGGATTTCTAACTCGATATGTAGATGCAATCGCTACGAGTGGATTGAATCTGCTCTCTGAGTCCAGTGTTGTAACCCTGTTGCTATGTTTATTACCTCATCGCATGGAGATCCAGGAAATCCTCTCTGAGGGATAAAGGGTTGATCTGGATGTCAAATGTTTAGTATTGGGAGAATTTTCCAACATCTGGATTTCCGCTTGACTGAAAAGTGGCTGTAGGTTTACACCCTTGTTTAGCTGTTGTTATTGGCTCAAGATGGGGATTAGTTGCCGGTGTAGACTATAGCTCAGTAGATTTGTTGGATAGCTAGCAAATTAAGACAACAAAATAGTTTAGTTTAGTTTAGTTTAATTAAGTGTAATTTGCAAAAGGAAGCATCATTACTATCGCTCATACAATGAATTAAATTAAAATTTCCTTCAATTTTTGTATTTGATTTTGACTTTTATTTTGGTGTTTGGATGTAAGTTCGGCTTAGTCAATTTAGTTTGGGAATTGTTGGTAAATCATGACCTTTCTGCTGATTGTTTACTTTGTAGCCGTGTTCCTCATGGATCTTAAACGTTTGGCTTTAGATTCATAATCCTTGTAGACACTTTAAGCTTTTCTTCTGACTGATCTTTGCAGCTGTTTTTGTTTCCTAGAATCTTATCAAAACACTCCAGCTTTGGCGTAATGGCCGATACATTATGCTTATTTTAAACCTTGCCGGCTGAAGCTCCACAGTAACAGCATGCAGTATTTCTGTACCGATCTGTCAGCCCACACGGCTGGCTCGCTGCGCTTCATTTTAAGGATGCTGACAGGAATACAGATTGATTCATCGTTTCTCTATTTTCCCTTCCTGTTAGAGAGTTTATCTCTTGGTAGTAAATAGCCGACTTATTCTTTCTCTTCTTAGCAGTTCTTAACAGATTTGATTATTTGGAGAAATCGTGATCCCTGACGCAGTCTCTGTCAGAAGGCTTTCTGTGGTTTGGACGGATGTAGTTTTGGCGTAATCCCGGCTGACATGCCAACAACAGGATTAGCTTCTCATTTATCGGTCTGCAGCCTGTCTGTCTCTCTTCTGCAGTCTGTCGACACTTGAGTGTCTTCTTGTGAAAAATTCATGTTTGGCTGCTTGTTTTGCCTGTGCGTAATTGCTACATCCTCACCAATAAGTCCACATGGAGACAAACATGAGGAAGTGGGAACCAGTGAATCGTGATGGTTTCTCTCTCTCCCCTCCCTCTGTCTGCCTGTCTGTGTTTTACTGCTATGTGATTCATCCATTAACTCTCAAATAAGTCATTTTTCTTTTTCAGTTTAGTACTGTTTGCCGAGTCAAGCATCGTTAATATTATTGCTCAAACGCTAAGGTTAGTGATCTGAAACCAACCCCAAACCCAGAGTAATAAAAGTCTGTGTGTTAAGGACCGTTCACACCAAGAATTATAACTATAAAGATAACTGGTGATAAATATATTAGCAATAATTTTACAGATTTCAGATTTCTTCCAAAGCGACTTCGCAATGAGAGAGCTTTTAGCATTTTGTCAATGAGCTATAAGCGATAATGTTTAATGCGTGTTTTGTTTAAAGAGTACTTTCCTCAATATTTTTAAGGGCTTATTTTGGTTTATGGAGTGTCCGACAACAAGTTTATGTACATACATGATGTAAAAATACTATTATTTCGTAATAATAAGCAGTTTTTATTACCTTACTTCTTGACTGACTCTCAAATGATTCGTTCCGCTATTCATCTGTGTAATCTCCGTCTTTCCGCCAGCGTAGTCTTATCTGATTGGTCAGATAGTGTAGTCTGCTGTGATTGGTCAGATGGTCTAGTCTGCTGTGATTGGTCAAATGGTCTAGTCTGCTGTGATTGGTCAAATGGTCTAGTCTGCTGTGATTGGTCAAACGCGTGTCGCAAATGGACCGCCTGTCATTACTGCTGTATTACGGTTTGCAGGTGGTTGGATATTAACAGTGTATAGAGAGAGATGGCGTCGATTTTTCCTTACCAGTTCGAGCCCGAGTCTGACGAATCATTCTTTAATCCTTATACAGATGCCAGTAAGAAAAAGGACTGTTTTAGACACTTCTCTTGTAACAGTTAGTTATCACGGCATACATTGTACGGTGTAGGTATCTTCAGATGTTATTATAACTATAGTACACCACGCAGTTCTTGAAATAAAGACTTTGCGAGTTAATATGGTTGAACACTTACATTAACGCAACGAGTTTATAGCTAACGTTAGGTAAACAAACAGTAACAACCCCAAAAATAACGGTAACGTTAGCTAAACACAGACATGAGATAACGTCACACAAATTTAATTTTAAGTAAAGACAAAAATAAAGAGTCACACTTACAGGTTGTGATTCGGTGGAGCTTACAGGTCCAAATAAAGTTGGTATTGCAACATCTTTTAAGGAAAGACGTTTAATGTATCCTGCAGTAAAGGCGCCAAGATTGATGAAGCAATCTTCTGTAAAATGACGCGCGCAAAGTAAAACGTTCGGTTTATACTCCTTTGGTGTCGTTTGAAAAATAAATAGTAACCATTTTTTCCTCAGAAGTTCTTCCTTTGGTAGTGAAAATAAGACTGACTTAGTTTCACTACATAGAACACAGCTTCTCTTAGACATGATGCACACGTCACGAACGAGCTAGTACAGTGTTTGGGGAGGAGAGAGTTAAGTTTTCGCAGTCAGTAGGCGGGGATTTTTCTAGTGACGTAGGTACATTGTGGTTAAAGATTCGGACAGGTCATGGCTTGTTCGCGTGATTCAGAGTCGATTACCTTTTTTATAAGCTAATAACTTTGTTATTCGTTCACCTTCGGATTTACAACTTGGCAGATTGCTTACATTCAAACACGGCAAAATTAAACACTTCATGAAATGTATTTTTTATGATCTCGAGGAATGTACTCTTTAAATGTACAAATTTAACTGAACGATCTTAATTGAATGTCAATGATTTATGGTTCATCACTTGGGGGAAAAATCATTTTGAAAGTGATGCCAACCATATCATTTCTCTATAATTTTATCATCGTTGTGAAAATCTTTATAGTTCTCATTCTTGATGCATAACAGCAGTGAGCAATACCGTCAAAATAAATCCAGCATAAAAATACAGTTTCAGGCACTGAGAATTGTTTATATTTGTTGTGTTCATTCCTGTTGCTCAAGGTTGTGGGACAATCCCAGCGAACACGCTTACACATAAAATGTAGACCTTGAAGTCGCTTTAAATAATAGCATTTGCCAAATGTGTAAAACGTAAGAAATGTAAATGTAAAAATGAAGATTAGATGAAACCAGTGTAAGAACATGGCCAGGTAAAATGGCCAGGTAAAAGCTGTGACAGCCATCAGGCAAAT
The DNA here is from genome assembly GCF_024868665.1 of Triplophysa rosa. Taxonomy (NCBI): domain Eukaryota; kingdom Metazoa; phylum Chordata; class Actinopteri; order Cypriniformes; family Nemacheilidae; genus Triplophysa; species Triplophysa rosa. Next base: position 1,830,503 of record NC_079892.1, on the reverse strand, counting down.
GAGAAACAAAGCTCTTTCATTGGAGCCCTTCTCCCTCCCTCTGACTCTTTCTCTCCATTCCCATCTCATCTGCTCGCCCTGTCTCTTAGCACGCTGTAAGTGTGTGTGGGGGGGGTGGGGTGCAGCTGCCCTGCGTTGTCAACCAGCGCATTTCCAGCGCGTTTGGTTCTATGTGTGCTGGGGGAGGGGAGAGTCGTGCAGCTCCAGCGCAAGAGAGGAGGGAACAGACGGCAGATCCATGCGGCTGGTAGGAAATGCAGTTTTTATTGCGGAGGTGCTGTTAGGTTTTCTCTTCCTTGAAGTTAACGTGTTGAGATCCTTTTGATTGTGCACATGCACGCTCATCCATGGGAAGGGCAAACATGTTGAATTCAGTTGGAAGTCCACCAAGTTCTGAATGACATTTATATACCTACATATACGTGTGCGTGTGTATAAATATATGAAATGTTGTATAGCACACAAGAAGTATTCACACGAGCTCATTCACGTGTCGGTTCCGTGATACGTAACCTCTCTTTTCTCAACTGAGTTCATTCCACAGTTGACGGAGTCCAGGAAGCCCGTACTCCATTAGAACAAAGCTCTTCCAGTTGGGAGGGATTGAGGGGTCTGTCTTTTCCCTGGAATTCCTCTTGGTTTTGGGTCTCTCCCTCATCCTTTTTCTCTCACGCTGCATCGAGGTTCCACGTCTTTTCTTTCCTGTTCGTGACGATAGGTTTCTGACCACACTGTAAATCACTGCCGGTGTTTACACGAGCCTCCGCTGCGACTCGTGACCTCCTCTCATCTGTTTCTTTCCGTGACTCGAGTTTTTCTTCTCTAGTTCCTCCCTTTTCTCTCACCCCTGATGTAAGTTTGGCACAGAGCCTCGACTCTCTTGAACGGAGAGGCTGTTAAACTCGCTCACCGCACAATTTGTGAAAGCTGCCTCTGGGTATTTTAGGCCCCTGGTTTAGCGAGCCTGGAAACGCCCATGCTGTCCCGTCTCGAGCTCAGACTGAGAGAGAAAGACTCGCCTGAGCTGCAGTTATGAATGCAAAGGACATCCAGACAGCAAACACAGGAGGCCGGGAGGGTAAGAACTGCACGTCCATGCTCGCTGCCATGTTTTATAAAAGCTTAAGTCAGCAGGAATCCGGATACTCTGAGCGGCTTTTGAACGTGAAACCATTAAGTGAAACTGTTTCGATTAAATATCATTAAATTCTTAACTATGTTTCTATGCAGATTCATCAACGCAGAGGAGAAAGGACAAGCCCAGCTTTGTATGAATGCAAATAGGCACGACGCTTACAAATCGTGTGGTTTTTCATGTTTTTGTTTTGTGTGGGAAGTGGAATGCCATGTACATTGTGACGCCGCAAAAATCAGCCAGTCTGTCTACTTCGCAGGCTTACTAACATTACTCTCCAAGAGGGTAGATGGCTTTGTGCGATTTAGCGTTTGTCCCGCTATTATGAGCCATTTTCTTTTCCAGTGTAGATTGGATATAATATAAACTTGGCAGAATATATTGAAAATGAACGTTCCATCTGGTGCAGAACCAAGGGGTCGTTCACACAGGATGCATTTTTGCATTCTCAACAAAACAGTTGATGATCATACACGTGTGCCAGAATGATTAAAAATAGACGTAGACAAGAATGTACACCGCTAGATTGGAGAACCTGCAGTCAACAACGTTCTGTTGTGTTCGGTTGCTCCAGTTGGAACCGAATCAGGGCAGAAGTACAAGGTCTCTGTATTCTGTAGATGGTTTTTGTTTTGGCACGACCCAAAAAACTGGCCATGTAGTCACAGTTGTTATTCTGGTTAGTTAGGTTACAAATACTCAAGCTGACATCTTTGTTTTAGTATCGCAGAAAGATTTATCTTAGATCTTTTTTTGTGATTAAAATCTCATCATTTTATAAGACCGGACTTTTTTTTGGTGAAAAAAATAAGTTTTAAAGAATCAAAATGTCCTTTTTCGTGAGCTTTAGAGGAAACCACAGTCTCTATAAATGGGTCAAGACAGAGGAACTTTGTGAGTCAATCCGTTGATTGTGTGCTGAATCTGCATTGAAAAGAGAACATGAGCATATCTGTTTCACGCTCCGTGTCTTTGTGCTTTTGTGGGATTGTGTGCCACTCCCCTCACTAGTTCACACTGCTCCTGTGTGTAAACAGCCTGGTGTTAACCGAGGTCAGGACTGCACAAAACCACAATGCTTTATTCATCTGCTAGCTTTACCCTCTCTCTCTCTCGTCCTCTGCAGTCCAGTCCATCACATGCGAGCGTGTTGGATGAGCTTCATTTGGCCTCGTGTTTCTCTTTTGAGAGAGTAGAAAGTGAAGCCAGATGCATAACAGTCCAACTGCTTGTTTTTCTTTTTATAATTAGTTTAGAATTAAGTGAGTTTGAGCTCAGTTGTGAGCTTTTCTCAAAGGTAAAAGAATAAAAAGTAAGTTGGTTGTAAATGGTTTTGGCTTTTGTGTAGAAAGGTCTGTAGTTTACATGACAGCGGTGTCCTAGATTGAATGACTTCGTCTGCTTTGGCAGTGTACGGTTTGCACATTTGACTGAATTTGGTTGCGTTTCCTCTGCTTTCCCTCCAGAAACCAAATTTGACATCAGTTTATTTATCATAGAACAATCGGCGCTAATATAAGGAGGATGTCACACTTAATGCTTGGCTTAAATCCAAGCTATTTTTACGTAAATCCACTGCCTTAAAACCGCTGGGGGTTCGTGGGTCGTCATCTCTTATATGCAGACTCGTCTCATGCAAAGAAAATCAAATTTAATTTGAGATTATATCCAGCAATTGTGTTAAGATATTGTTTGCCCAAAGACACCATGTTAATTGCCTTCTAATAAGCATCGGATTGAGCCGCTTTTGTGCATTAGAAGCGTTCCCGTTGAACTGACAGCTGGACGCTTTGCCCGTCATTGCCCGTGTTCTCATTTACAGTACATATACCGCACGGCGGTAATGAGCTCGCCTGGTGTCATTTTCCCCTCGGCTTCTGCTGGATCTGTCCGGTTGGGTGAGTGACTGTGGAAAAACGTTGCTTTCTCTTAGACAGGTACATTGACAGGTGCGCTGTCAGGCTAACGGTCATCCGGCGAGGCATCGCATCGCTCTGTCGGTCTCGGTCTGATGAGGTCGGATTCGTAGAGAGAGCTGCTGTAATGAGATTACCCCGCTGCCACAGTCTGAAAGGGAATAAAAGAGACTTCTTTGGAGAGCTAAGAGCGCTTTGCTGTGGCCTTCTAGCTTTAGGTATGCACACTTGGCAGTTTGTCCTCGATGAGATGGCTCTTTCCACAGAAATGATGAATGTGCTAGAGACTGGCTCTGGGGACTGCGAACACCCATCGAGAGTTTTAAGAATATTGTTTAACCTCGATGGACAGATCGTGTTCCAGGAATCTGTTACAGTCGTCAATTTGATTGCTATAGAATGCATTTAACAGACTTTATCCAATATGATCTACCAGTTGAGCTACAGAAACCGTGCGTATGTGTGCGTGCTGGAGAGCCTGGCGTACAGAAAACAACAGAGACATGCCTTTTTAATGTCGCTTGTTAAAAATGCATCAGGCATAAATGTTTAAAAGCATGTGCCAGCTCGGTTTAGACTTTACTACACCTCTCACCTCATTTCTTCTGACAGAACCCAAACTTTACAGCCAGACAAACAGAAAGTTTGGAGAGATGCTCAGTGAGAGAGCTTTGTTTACACCACTTTGGTAGTTTTACTATTGGTAGGTAGGTTGCTTGAGACGTCTTTCGCTGTTTATTTAAAGATTCTTTCTGGCAGTCTTGTGTGTGTTTAATAGATACACAATCATTAAATGTGCTCCTGGATGTGTCTGTGTCATTAAACCCCATGTGTTGTTTTTCAGGTATTTAGCTATAAACATGTCAACAGTTTAACTCACTTGAAGTTACCGTAATGGTTACCTTGAATGCAGCGTGTGTTGTGTAATTCACTAGACATGTTTGAGTTCACATACTTGTGTAGGATTTGTTTTAGGGCTCTTTGCCAAATGTTCTTGAGCCGTTTATCCCAGAGTTCTTAGCAGCTCTGAGCTCATGGGGTCAAACATCTGTGCTTCCTCACGGCCCTGCGAGCGAGACTAAATGACTTGTCCGAGTCAGTCTGATGTGTTGTTCTCTTTACACCCGTTAAAGCAGATTATTAGACCTCCAGGCCACACACAGACAAACTCACAAACAGGGCTGAAGGTGCCAGAGGTCTTCCTCTTTTACCCTGGCTTGTGTTTACTAAGGGTGCTCTGATTGATCGGTCGACGATCATCATCGGCCAATAATCACTTTAAATAGCTTGATCGGCGATCTCTATAACAGTCGATCAAATGACACAAAACATGTATACTAGGGATGCACGAAAAATTGTCATTTTTAATGTTATCGGTATCGGCAGATAATCAAATTTAGGCCGATATATTATAGCTGATAAATCATAAATCATTTCCCGCATTTAAATGGGGTTGTCACTCCCGAAAGTTTGCAGTTTGTAGTACGTGTTTGTTTTATTCTGTTGTTTCTCATAATTATTAAAACAGGAAAGCTATATATGTTATACTCTAAGCTGTTCCTATGGCTGCTATCATTTATGTTTACTTTCTAAAAAGGGAGAGGAATATGTTTTTTGCAAGTTGTTGTCAATTTATGATTCCTTTTCATCTTTCAATTCATTAGGTAATATACACTGTTCTTTGAAATTGTGGAATAAATAATTCTACATGATAAATAGAAGGTTTCATATAGATACTGTGATCGGTAATCGGTCATCGTATCGGCCGATGCTGGTTCTAACGATCAGTGATTGGCCTCAAAAATCCTGATCATAGCACCCTTACACTGGGTTCACACCAAACGCGAATTAAGCGTTTTGCGCGAGTAAATTACATACAAAGAGAATGCAAAGAGGCGTACAGATGCGAACTCACGGCAGGCGGTGCGAATGACGCAAATCGGGCGGTGCGATTGCCGAAAAAACGCGTCAATATCGTCTTCCGCAAATGTTGAAAATATTTGTCATTTTTCGTCACTCACGTGATAACAAACATTTCCCGCGAGTAATATAGAGCGTGGAACGTGATTGTTCGCGTTTGTTGTGAACCCAGCATTAGTGTTTATTTGGGCTCTCGTGGGATTGTGCTTCTGGCTCTGTGGAACTAGCCGTTATGCTCACCAGTTTCACTGTTTCCTCCAGCCATACTGAAATATGTTATAGTGTTCCTGTGGGTTTTGGAAATGTAATTGCGATGTAAAAGTGAGGCCTTCATGTTTTACTCATGCTCTAGAACCTGTAGGAAGAGGTCATTTTAATGTTAGAGATTTCTTTGCTTTCACACTGCATTTTAAGGATTTCGTTATTAAGTTCAGGTATTAACTTGAGCCAACGAGACAATAATGCGAAGCTGATTCTGGCGCTTAGAAACAAACTCCTTGAGGAGGTTTTCACCTGGTTTTGAACTTTTCATTTGATGTGTCAGCGACCTCTTTTTTTCTTCTCTCTGGTTTGTGTGTCTCATTTCTGACAGTTTGTTGGTTAACCTGCTAGTTGCTCTGCGTGTTGCAGCCTTGCATTTGAAAGCATTGTACTAATGAAGTGTTTGTTTTTCTTGGCACATGAAGAACTTTCAGTTTGACTGTTGTGTTGCACAGATCTCGAAATCTCAGTTTCACGTTTCGCGTTCCTCTGAAATCGCTCTCTCTCTCTCTCTCAGCTCTGACTAATTGTCCTTGTATTCGTAGGGTCCTGAAGGTGCAGTTGGGGGATTTATGAGGTGTTAGCGTGAAGGGCAATCCGGCCTTCTGTGTTAGAGAATGTGAACCGTGTTTCAGTTGCAGCCAGTGCTGGCCGGATTGTGGAATGTGTTTTCAGTCGGAAACCTGCAAGCTTTACACCCTCGACTGTGAAACGCGCTGACACTCTTATGTTTGTTTCTCAAGAAAAACACATCGAAACAAGAAAGCCACAGCTTTGAGAAGATTTGTCACAGCCTGGTCGAGCTCGAGAAAAGCCGTATGTCTGATTGAGTGGGAATCTGTTTGTTGTTTGTTGAGCCCCATGTGATTGACGTTAACCTTCCCCTCGCTTTCCCCACCCGTCCCTCGTCTCTTCATTCTGTTTCCTCGACCTCTCCACTCTGCCTACTCAACTGCTTTGCGATAAGGATTTTGCCTTCTAGAGAAATTGAACAAGGAGTGCTTTGGTTCACGCCGCCCTGCACCGACAGCAGCTTTGGACACAAAACGGGCATGTGTTCTCTGCCAGGGGACCTGATGGCATTTCTGGGCCTCTGCGTGTCTGTGGATTAGCGCCTTGGAATCTGCCTTCCTGGAAGCAGCTTGTCAGACGGACCCCGCCAGCGGTACCTTGTCACATGCCTGGCCATCCATCACTAGACAATCTATCGGGCCATTGTGAAGAGCGCCCTGTTCCGAAATGGCATGAAAATGCAGATGCGTGCTCAATGTTTCAATGTTTTACCAGGGGCAAATGGACTCTTGGTGCAGCCATGGATCGGAGCTTATATCAAATGTCCGTCGGGTATTTGTAACTATGGTTACCGTCAGACGGAGACGAGATTCAGAGAGTGGAGGTGAACAAAGGATCACTGGATGCTCTAGCTCTTAATTCAGTCATGCAGAACTGCATCAGAAGATTGTGTATACTGTAAGCCAATAAATCTGAGGTTAGATTTTCTCTAGAGTCTCTGATGTGCTCAAGATTTGTAAACCAGCATTTACTATTTTTTCAACATTTAGTGAAAGTGACCTATTAGTCAGATATGGTGACCCATACCCGAAATGTGACCTCTGCATTTAACCCATCCAGTGAGTAGTGAACACACGCACAGCAAGTGTCACCACACGTACACCCGGAGCAGTGGGCAGCTATCACTGCTGCGCCCGGGGAGCAAGTAGGGGTAAGGTGCCTTGCTCAAGGGCACCTCAGTTGTTACCCGCCGGCCCTGAGAATCGAACCGGCAACCTTCTGGTCATGAGTCCGACTCTCTAACTCTCTTCTGTGGAACACAGAAGAAGATATTTTGAAGACGGCGGGAGCATTCTCAAAATATTTAATATTTGGTTGAACTTTTCCTTTAAATGTAAAAGAGTTGCGTACGCTTGTTATAAAAGGATTCACTTTCATGTTTTCATCCATCTTTTGTTAAAGGTTCAGCTGCCTGTGGGGACTATTTATTACTCTCATAATGCAGCAACAAAAAGCACAAATGGATTTTGACTCTCAGAAATACTCTGTTGCTCTAGGAAGTTCCAAACACATGACCTCAAATCTTCTCCAGCTCTCAGCATGGGCCTCAGGCCAGGAAGAAAAGGGAGGGTTTCAACCCACAAGTCACCACAAAGCTGCTTCCACCTTGGGCTAGAAAAGCAAATATTCCCACATCTTTCCCCCTGCGTGTGTTCTGAAATACCAGAAGATCTGCCTCCCTCACCATTCTTCACGTTCCTGCATTTCATCAGACGCTGCAGGTTGGTTCGAGCTGTATTTGTTCTTATTAGATGATCAGAGAGCCCTGCGGATCAAACCACAATCATTTTTCCTCCTAGTCCTGGCTGAGTAAAGGTGCTGAGCTGCGTGAAATAGGCCACCTGGCATTATTTGTCCCTAAATTAATTTGTCCCATGTGTGGTCTTCTACGTCAGCACTGTTTTTGACGCTCTCAACGCCGCCGGTGTCTGAATTCCCCGAGTGTTTCCATGAGACTTGGCCAGCACATATTTTCCTCTTGCGTTCTTCACCGTCTTTCCTTCTGTCTGGATTGATTGACCTCTCTCGCTCGCTCTCTCTCCTGAAGTGCATGCCTGCAGGCTGTCCTCCAGAGTACACTTTAGGACTTTTCCACTCAGCCTGACAGGAATCCGCAACAAAGTCCTTGTCGTGATCCAGATAGCATGTGTTGGTATTCATGCCCCGTTTTCTCTCCGGATGCTTCTGAGATGGGATCAGCGTGCTGGTAATTCAGATTCGAGACTGTCCCTGTGCGAACCCTTTTGACAACCGGTCAAAATAAATCCTGTTTTTCATCAAAATCCTGCGGATAAGCCCGTCTCTGCGGTCCCAGCTCGGTAATGATGATGTTTGGACACAAGTACACATGATGCAATTGGCTGGCTGATTCATTGTGAAGAAGAAAAGCTGCGATGGATTAATGTTTTATCGGTTCTCATCTGGAGGAGCAGGCTGAAGGAGTAGTTCCCCATTGGTTGTTAATTATCGGAAGGACAGAGATATTAGAGAATCTTCCCTGACAGTGTTACTGTTAAAAAGAGAGCTAATGAGTGAGAATATTCCTGAGGGATAAAGGGGGATGGACTAAAAGAATAATATGGTTTCTGTTTCATCCCCTGTTCTGGAAAGGTCTTTGCAAGGTCCCCAAAGGACAGTAGAGCTTCATTTAAATTCATTAAAGTGTTGCCATCTTCTCGATTTCTTGACTGTGTACGAAGTGCAGGTTAATGCTTGGAGACCGTAACGGTGTGTTTTCTATTTTGTGTTTGTGTGTGTGAAATGACAAATAAGGTTTGGTTGTGGGTTGGCTGCAGTTGTCAACAGTTAAAATGTGTTAAAATACTGAAATGTTCATGTCTGTTCACCTTGTGGTTCACTATCTTGGAGCAGATATCCCCTAGTCACGGAACAACAGCTTGTGTCAAATTAAACTGGGTTTTTTGTAATCTGACATTAGTTATACTATGTATTTATCTTAAATCATCATATTTCTCCTGGTAATGCACATACACGAACACGTTCTAAAGCAAAAATGGTCTCTGCATTGGCTTCTTTTTTCTTGACCAACTAACAACAGGGGGTGCAACAAATACTGACCCTTTGGATCCGGAAAGGCCACATCAAAGTCCTCAAATATGTTCTGAAGGCAAGCCAGACTCTCTCTCTCTCTCTCTCTCTCTCTCTCTCTCTCTCTCTCTCTCTCTCCTCTCACTCTCCTCACTATCTCGCCACCACTCGCCACCTTCTCTCTTCTCTCCTCGCATTCTCTCTCTCTCTCTCTCTCTCTCTCTCTCTCTCTCTCTCTCTCTCTGTCTCTCTCTCTCTCTGTCTCTCTCTCTCTCTCTCTCTCTCTGTAATCTATAGCTCACTCCTTCACTAAGAGCAAGAAGGCATTCTGCGTTCTCATTTCCTTTTGTCTCTCTGCCCTGCAGATTGATCCCTTGGCTTTGGATGAAATGGCAGAGTTGCCGAGTCCTCCGATAAACCTATTTTTCTCATAAAGAGACGCCGCACGGGAGGAAATTGGTTTTCTCTGAGCAGTCTGAGTAGTCAGTGACTCATGGTTGAGCCGTAGACCGACATCCAGAATTCTGTTAATTATGACCTTGAACATTTCAGAATGCCTGCTGTTTGACTGTCTGCTCTGGAATCCTGTTTATCCAATTATAAGCTCAAGCGGACCGGAGGTTTAAGCAACCACTGACCAAACCAAACAACATCTTGAGCTTCTTGACCTGGTCAGTCTAGATCTTTGTTTCAAGGTCTGCAGAGGTTGGAATTGCCTCCTGGTTTTCTTTTGTAATGCGTGCTTGAAATCTCTTGAGTTTATTGTGTCCTTCTTCATTGTTCGCACCATCCTGAGATGTTTTGTTGTCAAATCTAGAATAGCATGGGCTTGCTGTGTCCTGAAGACTGGAATCTCTCTTTCTACCCCCACCCTGCATTGCTCTCTGACCCTCTTTTTGCCCCTTCTCCTTCTTTCCTCCCCCTCATTTAGTTTTATTTGAGCATTAACAGATTAAGTGCTTCAATTGAAGAGGTCATCAAACTGAAGAGTGTAAAAGAAAGATTTTTTCATTATCTCGTGGATACCGTCTCCTTGTGTTGAAGGATCTGTCAGATTTCTGAAACAACACACAAACAATCATTGGCTCATTCCCGGTGTCTCTTTATTCCTGTTCTCACCTGTCATTCATTGGAAGAGAAACGCGTCCTTGGACTTGATGGTCAACTGGGATTTGCATAATGGTGATTGGAAGTATCACAGCTTGTCATTGACTTAACAGGGAACCGCGGCCCATAATCTCTAAAGTCTGGTGGTCCCTCTCGTTTTGCAGGTTTTTCCTCTTTCAAAATATACAAAATATACAATCCTCAGTTCAATCCTTTGTATGCAAACATTTGAGGTTATAGAGTGTCAGATTCATTGCTCTCAGCAGGACTTAAGAAAACCTGTTCAGTCAAATGTATGAAGATTCTTTGATAATTCTCTTGACATGTCAGTTTGGTTTTCAAGTTTTTGCTAAAATTGCGAAATTGCTGAAGGCCATGTGATGTGCAGTTGAGGCCAAAAGTGATGTCCATCTTTGGAAAATGGACATCTTTGCTTTTTGTTAAATATATTTTTACAGATGGTTAAATACTTTGCGTTCATGTAGCGTAGTTGTGTTTGGAGTATTAACGTAAGCTCAGCTTTGTGAAAAGAATTTAAGGAGGGGAAAATGGCAAAACACATACGAAAAGCTTATTGAGTCAAGAGCCAGGAGAAAATCAACAATTTTTTTATAATTGCATAAACTATAGTCAGTGTTTGCTTTAGTTTAGCTGTCGTCTTTTAGTTTTTCTGTGCATTTTTGTAAATTAGAATAAAGCCCATATGCCCTGTAGTTTGCCATTTTTTTCCCAAATAAATTTGCCAATAAATTCAAGGTTTTGTCTGTTGTATACCATATGCATCCTATTTTGATGGTTTACTCAAATCTGAGGGCATTACAAGAAACTATTTCACAAATAGTCTCCCCCCAGACCTCACTTGGCCACTAAAGTGTGTTTCTCGAATATGAATGAATGTTTATCATTTTCTTTAAAGTTATTCTGGATCCATGACCTGGTCTGTTGTGTAGATGAAAGTGAAGGTGGTTGAGTCTGTCTCTCTCTGGGAGGTTACCCCTCCTTCCTGCTTTGCCAAACAGTAACAGGAAGCCTTTGAGTGGCTATAAATAGTCAGCTCTCGCCCCCTCTCTCTCCATTTTTCTCTCTTGCCCTCTGTAAATCTCTGCAGATTGCTTGTGTAAGTGACAGGTCCATCGCTGACTGTGGATGCAGTATTGAAGCTCTGCAGCCTGCGGTGCAGCAGTGCTGTCGGCCGGCTGCCAGCGCCCAGCAGATAAACTGTGCCTTGCCTGAAGAGCTTCTATAAGCTCTGCCAAATCAAAAACACCCAGGGTGCTTTTTCGCCTCTTCTTTCTTACGCCTTCCCCCTCCTACTCCTGTCAGGGAACAAGCGGTGTCCTTGTACCACGGCTCTCAACATTGAAGAGTGGTGTCAGTTACTCAGGGGTCCTTCGGCGAGGGATGTTTTCAGTAGGTAGTATGAGAGGAAAAACACAGAGGGTGAAGTAAATAGAGAGTGTGAGAGGAGATGTACAGCTTGTGGTCGGGCGAGGACAGGCTGAAGGCAATTGGTGTGTGATGTATGGAGTTAAACATGAGCTTTGCGTTGAGATGGAAATGGAAGTATTACAGTCGAAGGGTCAACGTTGCTTAGTTCAACCAAATTTCTCTTCCTAATTTGCCCATTTTGTGTTTGTTTGTCTTGTGCCTCTGATCATTTAGATTTAAATTAGAGATTTAAAAACTATTGTGAAAGTGATGAGGAGTTAATCCAGAAAGAACTTGTTGGTGATGGGTATTGTCAGGAAGTACATTGACATTGAGCGCTTTTCCACCATCGCGCCAAATTGTTCTCGTTGCTTGTTCTGATCCATGCCAGCCGGTACGTCAATGGTTTAATTTTCACATAACTGTAACCGTTTCAGACCGTGCTTAAAGCAGTTTGGCACAATGGTGGAAAAGTGCTCATTGATGTTTATTTTCATGTTTGTTCTGTTTCTTAGCAAAAGCGAAATGTTGAAGTGTGTTCAATTTAAGATGCATATTAAGTTTCCTGTGCACTTAACATTCTGTGCTACTCACAGTTTCTGTGCATGAAGAGAATTTCATGTAGACGGTCTAGACGGTAGAAGTTAGATCACTAGCCTTGGAGGAATGCAAAATATTTTGGCAGTCATCTAGTGTGAGAGACAAAATAATTAACTTGATCTTTGGGCATTTATATGTTCGTCAGTGGTGAATGGGATCATACATGAGACTAAAAAATCAAAATCAGTTTGTGGTTGTTGGCATGTACTGGGTTGTTACCTGATGTTTAGACATCACTGAGTTCATCTCAAAAACCCTTTAGTTTGGTCAACTCTGAGACCTGTCAAATTCTGGATCCCCAGGGATCATCCTTTCCGTCTCATCTCTCTTGACCCTCATCTCATTCCACCCCCTACCTTTAGACCTTGAATGTGGGTTATTATTGTAATGAGGACTGCCCATGTGGAATGACCCAAGGTCAGGGGTGTGGGGTTTTACTTTCATGTCTGTTCAGTTTGGTGTCCTAGATCTGCTGTATTGTATTTGTTGTTGTTAATTAAGCATTCATAAAAAATAAATCTGCTGTCTAGAAAACATGGCTTTCATGAGGAATTGTATTGGTAACTCCTGAAGTGAATGAGTTGTATTGTGACTAATCGTAGTGTGGGTTTAGAAACCGGTGAATGGCTCTTTAAACTGAGTCATTCCACTTATGCCTACAGCTTAAATGGTGTTAGACAAACTTTGAGAAGTCAGAGGACTGTCAGAAAAGCATAGTGGTGGAAATCTTCAGAGTTCAAGATTGTGACCTTCAAACACGGATATTACAGAAAAGAGTTTCGTTACTAGCCTACGTTTACTGTAGCAACTACTTTTATTCAAATGGAAGTATTTACCATTTAACCAAACAACATTGGCCACCGTTGACTTCCAAATTAATAAATGTAATGTATTATTAACACAAAACCTTTTTCAAAATATAATTGTTTGTGTTTGGGCTTGTCCACACTGGGACGATAATCGCACGCGTTTATCGTCGACCCTTAACGCCTCGTGACTAAACAAAGGGCGCCAACATGAGTGTGCACACCGACATGCAAAACGGCAGGCGTAAAGGCGTCATTTTTTTTTTAAACGCCTCTGGCTCGTTTTTTCTGTTTGACTCGCCGCATTAAAAACTGGCCGACCAATGAGATCGGCGCTTTTGTTGACGTGTCTGGAGCTGCTGAAGTTACAGTAAAACACGACTTGGTGGCACTCAAGCACAAAACGGTTTTGCCGAGCACATATTGACGAAGAGGAAGCAAGATGAATTCTTCTTCTGTGTGACTAGAGTGTCAGAAGCATAAAGTTGCGCAGCGCCACCTTGTGTTCCGGGGAATTTCAGTTTTTCAGTAAGCGCAATCTATGTCAGGGAGTGAATTTGCACGTTCACTCGGCTCAGCCAGTGAAAATCGTTTGGTTATGAACGCCGAAAAACGCTGCCGATAAGCGCGTGCGATTATCGTCCCTGTGTGTACGAGCTTTATCACAGAAGGACTCGTGTTCAGGTTTACAAATGATGACTGAATTTTGATTTTTGTGTACTTTCCCTTTAAGTTAAGCATGTTTAATAATGTCACATTTGTTTTCAGACCATGCGAGCCCGTATTTCTGAAATTTGGAGAAATTAGGTTTGTGTCGAGGGGGATTGTGTATGTTCACAGCTGTAAGTTATTCCCCTCTGTACCTCAACCGTACTCTGCTGTTTGTGGTCAAATCCATTTCCAGCCAGTAAATCTGTCCAGTTTATTTTAATGAGTTTATAGCGTGAAATGAATTCCACCTCTTCTCCTGAAGGGAAGCACAGATTCGGCAGCCGAGCGTTTCATGGGTCGATTGCTTTAATTACGATTGCGGCTGATTGGTCGAAGCGGGCCAAGATGGACTGTATAGACACGCTGTCTCGTGCGCATTAACTCTTGGAGTCATTTGTTAGCATTCACTTTGAATCTGTTTTTTTTCTTCGTGTGCACTTCCTTATGGAATCAATGGAAGTTAAGCCGTCCGTTAAAGCTTGTTTGGTTATCAGGCAATCTGAGGTCTCTCGCTCTTTCTGAGCAAACTGATCTTCTACCATCTGGCTTAATGCAGGTCGTTCGCTCGCTGAATACTCGTACGCTCCGAGGCCTTGTCTTTTCTTCTTTTCCCACGCAGGAAACACTATCTTGATTGTTATGCTGTCTGTAGGGGAGATTTTCCCCTCGGCTCTTGCTCGCGGTCACATTACTCAAAGCGGTACGTGGCTGTTTTTGTCTATACAGGGCACACAAACATATCTTTGCAAACACTCCCCCACGCTTCCCCCTACAGTCTTTCGTTTTCTCCTTCACTCTATTTGTCTGTTTTCACACATGGGCTGAAAATTGAGAGCACCCCGGAGGTGAGTTGGCATTGATCCATCTTGGCGAAACTGGGACAAACTATGGGAAATGTAATGTGAATGGTGTGGTGTTTAGCATTAAGTAAAGCCTGGCTTCAATCCTGTTTTTCAGAGGTAGTTTTAATTTCAAAACTATGTTTGCAATGTCCTTTAGAGTTCACGCTGACAGCAGAAACACAGTGAACAGAAGTCATTCAGCACAGCCTACCTAATCTGTTGTAGAAGCACAAGCAACCTTGAGTGTTTTTTAACCTTGTCTGTTTGTTTGTAACGTTGTTTATGTGTTTATTTGATGTTACTTGTTCTTTGGCAGTGTAAAGCCTTTTCTAAAAAAAAAACTTGAATTTGAATCTTAAATCTTCATGTCATTTCGTTCTGCAGAACACAAAGAAAGACATTTCTCAAAATATCTTCTTTTGAGTTCCACAGAAGAAAGAGCCATACACAGGTTTTAAACAACACGAGTGTGAATAAATAATGACAGATTGTGTATTTATTATGATATATATATATATATATATAATGTGTTGTATATATTTTTGGGTTGAACTGTCCCTTTAAGTTTGCCAAAAGAAACTTACAGTTGACATCGGTATTCTGATTTATCGTCTCATCTGTTTCCACTTCCTCAGCTCTGTTGCATCTCTTCACTTTTTCCAGGTTGTGCCTTTTGTTTCAGCAGATTTGATTGTTTATTGATTGTGTTTTCATCTGAGTTGTTCAAATTATTGAGTTAGAACATCAGTTAGTATTTTTTCTGGTGTTCCATTTCTGTGGTTAGTGTGTGAATGTGTAAGCACAGATCTGCTTTTCTTTGATTACTTGTTTTAAAAGCCCAGATGTCGCAGTAAAAACGGCTTTCAACTCGGCACCCTGGAGCTATGGTTTGAATGTGATTATCCATTCTAGCCGTCTAAAATCTTTAGGTGCGGCTGCGAGTCTGCTGTGGAAAAAAAGCAGTATGTAAATTTCATTGAACTACTTTGTTGTTTCATAAGCGTAGTATATAAACATGGTAAGCATTTAGTTCCAAAGTATTTATACTTTTACATTTGATATTGTACAATGGTTTTGTTTTTCTTGGAAAGTTTTCCTTTGTTGTCTTTAGATTGTAATTTACAGTTAATATTCACAAGATTCATTTGAGTGTTAGACGGTTTTGTAGAGGTAACGTTCAGTCTGTTACAGTCTACTGTCAAGTGTCCATATTTAGCCCAGAGCGTCTGCTGACACACACAAAACACACTATTGGTTGCTAGCGAGAGCTCACAGGTGTTGTTGAGGTTACCACTCCTTGCTTCCTTTCCAGTGCTCTCTCTTTCGGTTGCACACACACACTTACGCATGCACGCGTTCTCATGTTCACAGCAATGCATACACACGCGTGTCTTTCCCAATACCGAGCCGCTTGTCACCGCAGGTAGTCTTGGATAAAGGCTTTTCTGGGAGTGTTATCAGGTAAATAGACGCATGTCGCTTACTTGCATGTCTGGTTTGTGAAAATGCTAAACAATTGCATTTTGCATTTTGTTTTGTGCAGATTGCAGTTGACGTTGTGGTTTTATCGAGTGCAGCGAGCTTTTAGCCTGTGTGTTTTGCTCTTGTTTTTGTTCAAATAGCGGTTCATAATTGTTTTGTTGTCATGCGTGGCATGCCGGTATCTCGCTCACAGGAAAGAGAGCTTGCACGCCTTCTGTTGTTGCTAGGATGTGCATCGTTTTATCCTCTTAGCAACAGGTGATTTCTCTCTGTGAGGTTGTTGCTAGGGGCGGCCGAATGAGGGAAACTCCCTGCGTTTTGTCCCGCCTCCCCGTTTCCCACAGAGCTCCTCGTTGGATCCTTTCCGTTTGATGATTGTTAAGAGCAAAGCCAATGATTAATCTCAAAGAAATGACATGGATGACTCTTAGATGGAGTCATTGTTTGTGGTGTAAACCAGGAAACTCTTTCCTCTCACCATCGAGTTTCTCCGCATGGTTTCCAGTAGGGATGCAACAATACAGCTCACCCACGGTTCAACACGAACCTCGGTTTTTCACCCACGGTTTTCGGTTCCGTTCTGATGGCTTCGGCACATTAAAGTGTTTTTTCATTGTTCTATGCTTATGTGACAGGAACGGTAAAAAGTTAAGAACTATTTTACTGAAATTCTCTTTATTTAACTTGACTTATTTTATTATCTTTAAGCAAAATTCAATTTGTACAAATTCCTGGCTCACTGCAGTATTTGGTTTACTGTTCATCAACATGCCAGTAAAACAAGCTTCTAGAAGAGGTTTTGCACATCAGAGTTTTTAAAATAACGTAATGCAAAACTTGCGATTGCTGTAATGGAAGTAAACGTGCGGTGTGCGTAACACTGCAAACACTAGCGCTCAATGGGAAAGGGCAAAGTTAATATATTAACAAGGTGCGATTGCCATAAATGTGAAGAAATGCAATGCTAAAGGGCTGCCTGGAGGCGCTCTTGCTATGATGTAAATAACTGTCCGAAAGGCCGCCGAGTGGCATGACTTTCGTTAAACGGACTTTGGCATGGTGCCGTAGACGCTCTTTCTGCATGTGCTGGGTGAGATGCAACACGAGCGTGCTGCTTTCGTATGCAGTGTAAAAATACATTCTTGATGTGCAAAATTCGGAGATTATCACTTTAGTACAACGGGCATACAATAAAGTCAGCCCGCGTCTCTCAACAGCACATTGCTTCTCGTGTTGCAGACAGCCTCGCTTCACAATCCGACTCGCTATGAGATACAAACAAACACGGACTTAGTCAGTTCACAGTGTAATTGAGCGCACAGAAATAATTTAAACACAAAACCAGAAAACCGCAATTCACTTACACGTATTGAACCGTGGAGGTCGTACCGAACGGTTCAATGTTATATTGAGTATTGAGGCATCCCTAGTTTCCTGAATTGATATTCTGTCACACCGAGCTTTGCTCGCATAGCAAATTTAAGCAAATGAACTGTGCCTACCGTCTGTCCATCTGCAAAGCTAATAGTGTGTTTGTGCGTGCCGTAGCGAGGCATCGGTGAGGTAACTGAGGTGTGGTAAGGAGGTTTCTGTGGTGAACACAGCTAAATGGCTCAGACGGGCTCTTTCTGCCTGCTGCGTTCCTTTCACCTGTCAGTTTGTCTCGCTGTCAAACCCTCTGCAGATGCTGCAGGCTCCTACGCTCTCATAACAAGTGAACAGTTCAGCTCCTGGCACCATAAAATGCTGAGAGAGAGTGAATCTAGTGGAGTGACTGCAGCCTCGACGGGAAGATAACAAGAATTTCTTGAGGATGTCAGAAAACGCCAGATGTCAAGCTGAAATATCCACAATTTCAGCTCTAGTTTTTGTTTGTTTGACACGTGGGCTTTTTAAACATTTATGGTGAGCCTGTTAGGGATGGGTAATGGCTGTCTAACTCCAACTATATGTTTGACTGGTGAGGTATTAAAGATTTTTCAATTAATTGCTTAAATGATCTGTACAATTTAGTATTGAATCAATTTTAATTTATGATTTGTAAACTATTCACCATTCATTTTTGTATTAAATCTACAGTAGATGAATTATATCGTGTGCAAAATCAAGAACCAAATTGGGATCTTGTGAATCAGAATAGACTCTAGAATCAGGCAAATATAGCACTTAAAGACAGTTTACAATATAGGCAATTTGCACATTAGAAAGACATATGTTGGCAGACGACAACCGCCGTTTCCTAAGATGTTAATGAGACATATCGTCGCTGTCGGGCGGAAACCTCCTATGTCTAAATTTGGTCAATTCCGTATTTTTTCACAAATCGATGCTATTGGTCAGTCCCCATGTGGGTCTGTTATTTTTACAAATTATTAACCAATCTAAAGTGTTGAAAATAGCTTGAGAGCAAATCTCTTAACTCCATTGGACACTTCAACTGTCTGAGAAGTCTCGTAACTCCACCTCTTCTCGGCATTACGTCTCCTGATTTAAAGTTTTTTAGACAATAATGAGTGAAAATAGTTAGGTTAGATACATTTGAGTAGGTCTGTTTTGTTAAAAATCGATAGCTGTAATGCTTCGGTGCAGAAGGAAGCCCATGAGCCACGAAGCTAAGTTTGCGAGCAGATTCGGCTAATTTCCGCCTATAGACAGCCTAGTCAGCTCATCGTTTTTTGTATTACATCACCTATAGTTCTTAAACCTTTAAAATAGAGTTTAGGAAGATGTATGTAACCACAGTCGTTAACTATTGAAGCCTTTTCTCTTGTCAAGAGGCTCAACGCGACCGCCGACTTTATTTGCGTGCAGATTAATTTCCGCCTATATTAGACAGCCTTTTTAACGTTTTATTTTGGTATTGCATCACTCATAGCTCTAACGTTTAAAATAGAGTTTATGAAGATGTATGTAACCACAATCATTAGCTCTTAAAGCCTCGTCTCTTGTCAAAAGGCTCAACGCGACCGCAGACTTTGATGAACACTGCTGGCAGCAGCGACGTCTGTGTCCGTACCATTCTTATCAATGACAGCGTAATCTCGTATCTCCCTGCTCCCAAGTCACAAACCTTGTATCTCCGATTAAACATGGTTTTGGGGAAATGTTGTGTTAATGTTGGTACACAACAGTATATGATAGCAATATAAGGTATAATGCCAACTTTAACGAAACAATGTTTAATAACTCAAAAAATATGCCGTTTTTTTAATTTCCTGAAAAATAATGGTTTTGGTGATACGAGGATTCCGCCCAACAGCGACGATATGTTTTCAAGAGACTAAACCTTGTTTCTGAATGTGGGTTAGAAAGGTGCGCAAGCAAGGAAACTGTGCTAGGTAGTGTGCTCCGTGTGGTGTAAAGTTGTGTGGTGGCTGTCTTTTGTTTTTTCCTCTCTTTGCTCTTTCATGCATTTTTTTTCTATGTGGTTTAAGATATCTTCTGGGAGTTTGCTGTTTGAAGACGCTATTTTGATTCGCAAATTTCCTTTGCTTTTGTTTTTCCCTTGTGGCTGCTCTTAACGCTTTGCATTTTTTGATCCTTAACATGTTTAAAAACAATTACAGATGTGGAATATATTGGAATATAAAGAGCTCAAGCGCATATAATAAAGTAGGTAAGAATGATTACGCAAAACAATAAGGTAAAGACAGTCTGATGAATAATGTGAATGCATTTAACTAAAGGCTCCATTGTTCCTGCAGCCTCTTTAGTGTGACTTACATTTACAACATTAAGTGTGTTGCTTTTATAGTACACATGATGAAATATTGTGTTTAAACTTAAATAGATGTTCTCTGTAGGTGATAGACACAGTAACTGGTGAAAAGGGTTTTTTATATCATAACTGGGTACTTGTATTGACCAGTCAGCATCCAGGACTGGAAATATTTGTTTTGTAATCATTGTCGACAGTTTAAATCTCTGGGGACAGCGATTAAATCTCTGGAGTACTTGCAAATTTGAAACAAGCGTGTCCAAGCTTTCCCGTTCGCGGCCACCAACGGTCAGGCCAAGAGTTGTCGTCTCTGTATGGTAGAATTTAGTGCCTCAAATGTGGTCGGGAGAGCAGGTTACAGAGGCCAGTCAAACTCAAATTACAGACAGTTTTTGGTTTCCATGAATCAGATTTTCAGTCACCCTTGCTCTCTAATTATAGACCGGGCAGTTAGAACCCCATTTGTTTTATGACCTTGGAGATATTGCTGCATTCCGACCGTGCAGGTGTTTTTTGCAAGCTAGAGCGCAACATGAACCGTTTTAGCACTTGTAACACTGCAGTAAGCTTCATTACTTTCATGCTGCTAAACTTGGTTCATGAATTGTGAAGGTTTTGGCAAACGTCCTCTTAAAATTGGCAGAATACCATCTCAGTGTATCGAATCAACTATAGCGGACTGGTTAGATGCAGTAAATATCAATTGGCATCATTTTATAATCAGTTATGAATTCATGCCTTGCCTGAAGGGTTGGCCAGAGGTTCATACCCTGCTC
Source organism: Triplophysa rosa (assembly GCF_024868665.1). Classification (NCBI taxonomy): domain Eukaryota; kingdom Metazoa; phylum Chordata; class Actinopteri; order Cypriniformes; family Nemacheilidae; genus Triplophysa; species Triplophysa rosa. The sequence goes on along the minus strand of NC_079892.1, from coordinate 1,810,180 downwards.
CTGAATCCGACACCTTCTTATTGTTCGGTTAAAAAAACAGAACCCCAGAAACAACATCGCATGACCGGCGTGTTTTGGCTGGCAGTGTGAAAGTGTTTTGGTTTCAACAGTGGAAGCCGTGGCTCTTTCTTTGTTTGTTTGACAGACGTTGATTGGCTACCAGACTTTGTTTTTTCATGCAGTGGAATGTACGGAGGTTTTCGTGCTCCCTCCCGTGCAGGCTTTGCGACGGTTCTTTCATTCAGGATATAAGGTTGACAAGTGGATGTTTGAAGTGTTCTAACACTTCTTTCTTTCTTTCTTAACTGCCTACTCTTCTTCTCTTCCACCCTTTAGCTTTAAACCAGCAGTGCGCTATTGTTTACATAGCTTGGATTAGTAATGTTAACCTGAAAGGCTTCTAAGAATGAAGTATATACAAACATCAGGTGACATTTACTAAACTGTGTCGACACCACGGGGGTTTCGCTGGAAGCTGTTGAGTGATGTGGATTGGTTGTAGGTATCGTGTTGTATTCCTGCTTTAGTTGGAATTTACTTTTTAACTTTTAGCTCACCGAGGTGTCGCAGGGAACTAGCTTGGGAACTCTCCAATTGAGATGTTTTGTTTTTAGTGCCTCTTTTTGACCTGTGAGTTAAGTTTTTAACCACAAAGAGTGTCTTAAAGGTGCAGCATCTCGTCTTAAAAGACGTTCTTGGGTTTTGCATTGGTAACATTTTGAAGTATCTAAGCACACCCACCTCTGTGGTCATTTTGTTGTGGCTCGACATTACTTTGCTTACCAAGCATAAGCATCTGTTATTTCCATCGGTATAGCACGCAGCTGCAATTGAAATATACATCAAGCCTTTTTAGTTAATGCATGACACTTGCTTAACAGATGTGATTTTCCTCAGCTGGAGGCCAAAGCTCATTTTCGTTACACGCGTACAATCAGACCAACTTCATGGACCCGATTCTGCCCTGTAAAGTGCAGTATGCCTTTCAGAAAACAAAGATCTCACATTGCCTAGGTATTCCTGTGGTTTGATCTATGAACTTGATGTTGAGGTAACTTTCCAAATCCTAAGGTGTTTGTACCACCGGGACAGCTTTCTTTTCCTGTGCCATCACACTTAGATTCCCAGTTTTCATTCCCATGCTTGAAAGGTTTCGAGAGATCATTTGCACAGCTGAAATGTTATCCATAGGAGCACCAAACACTAGAGTTTTTAAGGTCATCTGATGCTTTCCAGACCTTGAAGAAAACAGCAGAATCCCGCTGGTGGGGGTGGACCTTAAATTGCGTTCCCTAACCCATTGGCAACGGAAAGGTTTCTTAACCGCAACAGCAGAAAGTTATTTTACCAGCGTCCTCTCAGGTGTCACTCTCGTTTGGGCTGTCCATCGCAGAAGACGCAGATAATGTTTCTTTCCTGTAAAAGGATACGTTTCAAGCAATTGTACTTGATAAGTAAAGCCTGTCGTCAGTCCCGATTATGATGTAGCTCTGAGATGATTTAAAGGATGGAAAATAGCACAAGATTTATTTTTTGGCGTAGTGTGTCAGTTGTTTGAAAAACTCAATCTTGTGTTAACCACAGAGCCGGGCTTAAGGCTCTGCTGTGTGTGTGAAGTGAGAGGCTAGTCTACTGAAAAGTTGGAGGGAAACTCAAAGAAAACTAGCTCACAACCGCTAATGGTGTGCTTCAGACCGCAAATGGGAAACCGAGCCAGGAAGCCAACTTTGTTTTCCTTGAACGCTGCTGTCTCTCCCTCTGAGGTTCCATATTAATTTAACTCTTGTTTTCAGAGCGATTTTTTTTTCCACCTCATGCTGTCAGAGTCCAGCGGCTGTTAGGCTTCAGTGCCATGTGTTTTTTCAGAGCACCCTTGGTGTATGGTTTATGTTAACGTTTGGTGGTCTCTCGTGTAGTTATATGGTCTGCTTTATGGGCTGAGCACTGCATACAGTTTTAGTCCGTACTATTACCTTCTTACTCATTTTCTTAATATTTGAAGTCTTGCATCAATGTTTTTTACAGGTACATAAAGAAGCAGGTGATAAGCCATAAAGCTGCCGTTTCTCAGAACAAACGAACCAGGAGATTGGAACAGATCCCCCAGATTCACATTTTCTCTGACATGCTGGCTGAACATATCAAGCATGCTTTGTATCGTGAGGTCATTCGCAGGTGTGATCTGGTTTTACAGGCGAACGATCTCTGTGACACTTGTCAATTTTATTTGTTGAGTGTTGACCGTGACAGCTTTATGTGACCTTTTAATAGATCTCATGGTTACTGCTCATAATGGTGTATGTGTAAACACTTCAAGTACTGGACCAGAGGAACAGGTGTTTCGAAATTACACCCTTAGCTTAATCCTCCACTAATCCCATCTGAAGCCATGTGTTCAGTTTCTTATTGCCGACACAACTGAACAGCAAAGTACTGTATAGACAATGGACAGAATCCAGCTAGCGGGAGCCAGTTCATATGAACCGGGCTTGACCCACACGGCATTGAAAGGGAACAAGCTGTACTCATACTAGCAGTGCTTTACGGAGAATGGACAGTCAACGTGATTTTCCAATGAAACTTAGGGAATTTTGCAGCCACTGTGGGAGCACGTCTCCATTTTATGTAAAACAGGGGTGTGCAGGGACCGGCGAGGAACCACGGCTCTGAAATTAACGTTTGTGACTTCGCAGTTCTCTCGCAAACGCTGTGGTCTTGTTCATTTTTAGTAGCGAGACTGTAAATTCAGAAGGCTGACTGGGGAAGGGAGGAGCAAGCAAATATTGTACACAGTGTTTTTTTGTTTAGTTAATGATTTAAGAATTTAATCTGCATTAAAAAATAAAGACTGAACAGGATGGTCCCAAGGAGACAAATACGTTATTTTACTCTTCAGCACGATTCAACCCTTCGATTTCAGTTCTCAGAAAACTGCTGCGTGCATTCCTGACTGGATAATATCCTCAAAGATTGGGAGGCGTCCTCTCTCATCCTGTGGTTGTTCAGAGTACTGGCTGCATCATCGATTAAAGGCCTCGTCTGCTGTGCCTAATTCAGTCAACAAGAAATGAGTCACAGTAGCAACAAACATTTGAGTTTAGCGGTTCTCTCAATGATGGGCAACCACATCCACTATCCACTGTTTTGCCACATCATTATCTCAGCCTCCTGAAGAACCCTGTTGTTTATTTTTAATGCTGCAATCCTTAACTTGTTAGGATAACAAGGCAAACCAATTGTAATTGTAATTTGGCATGTTGAGTCTGATTTAGCAAGAAATGCAAGTTGTTTTTCAACACAAGTAAATAAAGGTATGTGAAGTAACCTGCAATTTTATGTTTCAGATAGAGATGGTGATAGAGAGGCAAATCGATTGCAAACTTTTCACTACTACCTAGGGCTGTGCCGATAAACGATATCATATCGAATCGCGATAGAATGTATTTCAAAAACGATGATAAGCTATTGGCATTTTGATATGGATTAATCTTACAGTCTAACAGAACGCAGAAATAAACAGAACAACAGTCAGTCAGCGTGTAGCTTTTATCATGCGCGTCAAAGTACAAAGTCCATTTCATACTGCACTTGGCAAAGAAAACTCGACATGAGGAGGAAAACATGACTGGAAGCGGAAACAAAGGTGAAACTAACCTCGAGTTGTCATCACGCGGTTTATCAAGTGTCTTATTTTTTTTTCGCAATCGCCAGTTAAACAAAACAAACTTGAGGCGCAATTGCAAGCGAGTTACTTCGAAACTCAAGCACAAACGTTTTTATATCCATCGTTAACATATCTGCTAACATGAGCTGGTGCTTATGAAACAAACCAGCGCTGCCCTGTACAGATTAGAGATGTAATGAAGTGAGTTTGTGTGCACATTTAAATATTTAACCTTGTATGTAAGTTGCTTGCATGATTAAAGAAATGTACTACAGTTTATGTGAGATGTCTTTTTGAAAGACTAAGGTTCACTGAATGCATTGAATAAAACCCACTACTCGAGCAAGACATTATTGCAGCGTTATGTATGTGCGCAGGTGCTGAGCCAATAGCGTTCGAATGTACACAGTAACGGAGCCCTTTCATTGGTTGAATGTACTGAATGAACACTCCCTTTACTTAACGAGTCAATTGAATCAAAATGAGACTGAATGAACTGCTACACGTTGTTTATGGCCTTATATCCTCTGTGTTGCAACAGTGCATTTCATTTAATTGAATTTTAACTGGTTAAAGGTTAACTTTTGTTAATAAACTGTATTTAAAATAGATTATTTTAAATACAGTTTTTTAATTAAATATATATCGAAATAAATATCGTTATCGATCAATATAGAAAAAAACTATCGAGTTTACTTTTTTGCCATATCGCCCAGCCCTACTACTACTGAATTTTAAACATTAAGTTGTTTCCTGCAGAATACGCACTTGGGGGTATTTAAGTCAACACAAAATCAAAATTGCTTTATTAATAAAGTGTAATTGGTGCACGTTATTTTGAACTCACTGTTAACAAACATTAGTGTCAACAAAAGTTGAAGGCTTTCCACAAACTGTCAGTGCGGTGCAGTTTGAGTCTTTTATTTTGAGTGCATTGATTCTACGTTACAACTGTTTGAGTGTTTTTGTTGTTGTTGCGGTGTCAGCTGTTAAACTATCCTTTTCCATCCAGACAACCACATTGATTTTAAAACGGGAACATGAAAACAGAGGAATGAAATCATTAACATTAACATGAATTTTGAACATGAAATCGCCATTAATGGCACATTTATCTTAACTCTGGATTAAATTCTTTGTCACCCACCCAAAAGCTTAATGCAATTCAACAAAAGCCCATAATTAGATTATCAGATTGGCTCATCCGTGCGGTGCTGAATTTGCCGCAGTGTTTGTGAAATCAGTTGGCTTGCGTGTTGCGCTGGGGATGGGTTGAACTAGAACAGCTGTGGCAGCTTATTACCTCACAGTTTATAATAAATCTACACTCCGAAACATCTTTGGCCATGAGTAATAATCTCAAATAATGCTAAATGGTTCATTGCATTGAAATTAAACAAAGGCAGACTGTATCATGCAAGATTTTATTTGTGGATAGCCGAAATCCCTCTACCAGTTTTATACCCCCTACCAGGTTTAGCCTTATGTTGTATTACTTTTGCTCATGTTAAGTATTTTATCTGTTTTTAAAAATAATGTTACAAAATAAGTTGAGGGTGCTGTTTATTTATTTTGTTTGTCTTTGCATCTGCATTGAAATATAGACTTTTTAATGCTGGGAATGGTGTATAAATGGGAATAATGCCTTTTAGTTGCACAATGTAGTAAACCCCTTTTTCTTGTCCTTGCGATGTACCGTCCCTGCTAAACTCAGAGTGTGCAAGCTTTGGTGTTTAGACTTCCCAAGTCTTTGTGTTGTAATGTATTGGATGTGTTAAAAGTTTGGCAAAAGCAAAAAAGTCAGTTGGGCGTCTCACATTTTGGTTTATTAATTGTCGCCAAACAGATTTTATTCAGTGCTATTAAAGCATGCTTTTGATAGGTGGTCATAATTATCTAACTGAATCTTTTTCTAAATCTTTCTGCAGATGGAGTCTCCAGTGTCTACACCGGCACCACCACCCGTTCACCTTCTCGCACCTGTCAGCAACAGCGACATCTCCTCCTCGTGTGAGCAGATCATGGTTCGCACGCGTTCGGTGGCCGTCAACACTTCTGACGTGTCTCTGGCCACTGAGCCGGAATGTCTGGGTCCATGTGAACCGGGTACCAGTGTTAACCTGGAAGGCATAGTCTGGCAGGAAACTGAGGATGGTAAGGACAGAAAAGACTGGATGTTAAGTTGAATCGTTAATGGTGTTTATTTAGGTCTAGTTTATTTTTTAACTGGCAGTAGCTTATAGCAGTTGGTAGTTTATTCCTTGCAGTAGAATGGATAGTCGTGCATTAAATGTCACATACAAATAATAAAAAAAATGGAAATCGTTGCCCATCTTGTGAAGTGCACGCCAGGGAGAACGCGCTCACATTTGCTTGATGTTTAAAATGGCTTGTTGCTCCATAGACGCTAATTCCATTTCGGCTTGAGGTGTTAGTGGCTGTTTTTAACTGGCACATGCATCTAACAGCTTATAGTGATGGATGCTAATGTAGCGGTTTTCTTTTACTATATCTATTTACTTTTTCCAGGACTAGTGTTCGGTCTTAGAATCAGGAGTACTTCATAGTATTAATGCCTTACATAAAGACATTTAGACATCAGTCTGTTTCTAGCCCCTGATTAAGCTGAAACTCTGTTCTTTGTTTTTCTTTCATCTGAAGTTTGTTCTGTCAAACACTCCTAACCCAAATTTTTTATAGACTAGAGGCCATGAATGGGCAAATTAGTCTGACAGTTTATTTCATATGCAAACAGGCTAATGGCTCTGTGTTTTGTAATGTGAGCAAATCCGGCTGTCAGTTATTTGAACCCCCAAACCACAGTGTGTTGCTGCGAGATAATTCAGAATCGCTGTGACTGAAAATACCAAGCAAGGTTATGAGGTGCCGTCATGTTCGCCCACACGTTCCAGGAGCTCCATTTGCTACAGCGTGTCCTTATCTTTCTGCTAACACACAATGACACCGAAGACTAAAAACACGCTAGTTCTCACCACATAAAATGCATCCTCTCTTCCTCTGTCTCTCTCTATATCTCTGTCTTGTTTGGTTTCTCACACACTACAGTTTTCTATAGTTTTGTTTGCTTGTTCTTTCCTTTGTGACCGGCTCTCATGCAATGTTAGTACTCCGTCTGTCCAGAGGTCTCGGGTCGGAGCAGCCGAGGAGCCTTCATTTGATAAATGCAGAAAATAAGGCAGAGGAAAGTCAAAGCTGCCTCCAGAGAGAGTCATGGGAATGAGTAATAACAGTCGAGCTAGCATATCTTGAAGGGGCTGCGGAGTTGTTCGAGTCTGTTTAGATGCCCCGAGGCTCTATGGAGAATTGCGTAACGGATGCCTTCTAAGTTATTAGTCGATCTCCACTACAATGACATGAATAAAACTACCATAGTTGTTAAGATTTTTTGTCTCGATCATAAAGTTCCATTGATTAATTAAAACAGTGAGGTCATTGCAGAGATTGACATCTCTCATTGTCTTTGTTGGTACTCTGAATAAATCACATCAGTGAAATGTACTTGCACAGTTCGCTAGCTTTTACACAGCAACGGTGCGTAAATTATTCCTGAATATGTATGTGATTCTTCTCCAGAGCGTTGCGTACCGCTTAACTAAAGTCACGTTCATTTGCACCTAGTAGTAGAACAACCTTTTCACTGTGTAATTTGACTACCAAATGGCGACCTTTGGGACGGCAGTATTTATAGAGAACTGTGCGGATCAAAGATCGACCTCCTCCTGTGCTGTCAGCATGGCAAACCAGACCCTCCTCCTTCAGCCACTGACAGCTCATCAAAATGTCACAGAGAGGAGAGAATCAGAGTAAGAGACACACTGAGAGAATCGCTTTAGCCAAGAGAATGTGAGAAGAAACAAGAAGCATTTAGAAAGAGTAGTGAAGTGTCATTCTGTGCCATTGCAATGCTGACCCCAGGGGTCTTACTTCAAGAAATTTTGGGCCACCCCGTCTGCTGACACTCAAAAATATATCTTCCAATGGTTTATGGCTCATGAAGGTCATCCCCTGCCATCTGAAAAACCTCCCTGTCTTAGGCTGAGCCATGCTATTTAAGGTGGAGACTATCCAGAATTTTTGCTTGGTCAAAGTTGTTTCCGTGTCCAAGCAAAGGTGACAAACTTCTGCACTTCGGTTAGATACCAACTCACACTTTTGATTCTTTGGAGTAATTTTGGTTTTCCATTTAGTTTTCCAATGATGTATTTGAGTGAATTCCAGAATGGCCTTTCTTATTTTCTTTGTTGTTTAACTGTATGCAACAACGTTCAGGTATTACACCAAGCCTTGACCACAAGTCTGTTGTGTTTTCCAAACGTAGACGTCAGACGGGATTGTAAAGCAGCTCTTTAAAGGAAGATTGCTTCCCAATATGAGTAAAAGAGATAACAGACATGTTTTGGCCTCGAGGGTTGCCAGATCTTTTCTAATAATTAAATGTTGTTTACTTCATTTTGAGAAGGTCCTCTGAACTGTCTGAAAGCTCTCCAACTGGTGTGTCTATCATAAACACCACAAAGTGAGCCAAACTCAGGGCAGAAGTTTAGTGTCGTGCCTATTGTCCTCCATTTTCTGAAGGAATGTAATGAAGACAGACACTTGACATGTGCATGTCGGCTCCAGCAAGCCAGTCTGGAAAACACACAAAGAGTCCTGTTGGGCTGTCATGTTTGCTCCCGGAGAGTGTGGTATTCATTCCTTTTCTTAGTTTTTCTTGTCTTTCTTTTCTCCGTCAGTCAGACAGACCAAGCTGTGCCAAGCATATACAGAATGCCAGATCTGGCCCGTCTCTTTCTTTCTCAGCTTGCGGTCAAGCCTCATTTTTCGTTTTTTGGTCTTGTTCCATGCTTCCCCTTTTGTCTTTAACATCTTTCTGTTTTCCTCAGATGTCCAGAGTCATTCTCCTCACCTAAACACTGTTTCAGGGATCCAGCTAGCTTTCTCAGTTCTTGTCAATATTAGACAACAATGAGCAGATGCAACCCATTACTCTTCTGGATTTTGTAAAAAAAGCATATTAAAAACCATCAACGTCAGGCCGGCAGTGAATGGACTTAATGTGTTTAGTTGTTTACAGCTGTAAAAGCATCCAAGTGTCTTTCGTTAGGAAGAGCAGGTACTTTTGTCCTCTGGGTCTGAATGGTGAGGTTCATTGTGTAGCCTATTAAGGTACAATTTCTCCCGTTTTACACAGGAGTGTATCAACTGCACCTGGCAACTCTTGGTTGTCCTTTGGGGATGTTCTGGGAAGTGCTGAAGGAGTGGATGGCTGGGGGGAGGTAGTGTTCTCGCCCATCATCTGTGCTAAATCACTAGTGTGGAGATTACAAAAGAAAGGGTCCTCCGTGTCTCCTCCTCTCCCTTCCCCTCTCTCAGGAGACCCGCTCACCTCCATCATGTGACCCAGATAATCACTGGAGGCAGCCAGCCACCCGCGTGAGCGTGCATGTCAAAGAATCACAACCCCTGTGAAAGAAGCAGGTCTCTGACAACCGATTCTCTTCTTGGTGCTGTTGAGGATGACAACCCTCAGAACAATGAGCTTTGATGACCATCTTTCTGTTTTAATGCGAGCTCGGTTGTATTTGCGATTGTTTTTATGCTTTTCTACCTTAGGTTTATGTTTGGGTTTCTCCTAGATTTCCATATTTAGACAATAACTTGTGAAACGCCCTTGAATAAAGACTCGTTTCCGAGCTGAAGCTCTCGCGAGTGACTTGTTAGCTCGCCTTTGTCTCACCACGTAGATGCCCTTTTCCACACTGTTTCTCTCTTTTTGACCTTCAGCTGGTGAAAAAGAGGTTGTGGATGAAGATCGGTTAAAAGAGAATAGGAAAGGAGGTGCAGGATCATTGCTCGAGAAACTACAGCCCTGGGGTCTTGACCCTCCCAGCGGGAAAGACGGACGGATTATGGGTTCCATGCTTGCCTGTTAATGAAACTCTTCACTGAAAAAATTAGACTGGTGACCCAGGCGGTAAGGGCCCCCGTTCCCCAACCCCTGCCCCCCTTCCTTGGGCTTGTCAGTTCTTTGTTGCCGATGGAATACTCTTTGATGAGACTATTGGGGGAAGGTTAAACTAAGAGGCCCACAGCAATGCGGGTCACCCCTTTATTGCTTGGAGGCAAGGGGTACTGGGTGGAAATGGGATATAAGATGACAAGTGCATTTCTTTTGGGATGGTGGAGGGGTGGACTTCCACTTTTTAGTCACCAGCAGGGTTTACTTACAAACTCAGCCATAGAAAACAAGACATTAAGATTAGTTAGGATGAATTTGTTGAAGGTGCCAAATTAAAAATTAATATTCTGACATCATTTATTACCATTCATGTTGTTGAAAGCCTGTATATGATTCTTATGTGAAACACAAAAGAAGATATAATGTGGTTTTGTGTTTATACAATGGAAGTCAAGGGGGTCAGTGGTGTTTGGTTATCAATGCTCCACAAAATATCTTCGTGTTCTGCCGAAGAATTAGCTATCCCTTTAATGCAGGCATACTTGTGGTTTTGTAGACAATTGAACAAGTGCCACCTGTCATAAAAGAAAAAGTAAAACACCCTCACTTGACTACCTTTAATCATTTATGGCTCTGCTTCCAAACTTTTCTCTTAATCAGAAAGAGTAAGCCTGCAGTCTTAGTTTGGACTTGTCTGGCACTCCGGTTTGCTTCTCTTGGCAGCTAGGCAGTACAGAGGTATGCAAAACAGCCATAGAGAACCCTGCACAGCAAGTGGGAAAAACATCCAACGCTAGCACTACGAGGCAAGTCGGTTAGTCAGAATACTTTTATCACGTTTTCAGTGATCCACGGTCTTGCGATGATTCATCCCCTTCGCTAAATATCAAAGGCGTTTTTTGTGAGTTTGGGCAAGCGCTTACAAAACCAACAAACAATAGCGTTTTGACATGGTGAATCCGTCACATCAAATCAGCTCGAATTAAAAATGCAGCCTGGCATGCATTGGCAAAATGAAAAAACCTTGATAGCAAAATGAGCATGTTTTGAGGTGTTTGTACAGCTGCTTTGTAACAATGAAAATTGTAAAAAGTGCTATATAAATAAAGTTGAGTTGAGTTGTTTGTTGCGAATGAAATGCCATTTTGATATGTGTAACCGTTTGCAGAATTGCATAAGCTTGAACTGGCACGGAGAGGCAGAGAAGGAGGGAAATGTGTAACGTTGAAAGAATTCACCAGATAAGTGGAACCAACTGCCTGAGGCTCCCTTCCCAAGAGAGAGAGAGAGTTACAGCTTGGTTAATGATCGGCGGCTTTCAGGAGTGAATAAACGGCTGCTTCATGAGCAGATGGAAACAAGGTTGGGTTTTACGTCTCATTGTTCATAGCTGTTCCGGCAAAACCCCCATTCACAGCACCTCGTTCTCTTCAATCTTCACAATTAAGAGCTCTGTCTGAAAACAAACCTGTGAGAACATTACGATCATTTCAGGTTGTGTGTCTTAATTACAGATGAACGATGAAGGTTGAGCTTTTACTATGGTATGATCCAAAAAAGACGTACTTGTTTGCTGTAGATGTAGGATGTGGGCTTGCGAACCGTTTGTGTTTGGTAAACATCACATCGCTGCTGGTCTTTGCAGGTTGAGGCCAAATAAGCTCCTACTTGGGAAATATGAGCCACGTTGGAGAATTTCTGCATTCACACCTGCAGTTATAGGGTAAAAAGCAAGACTTTTAATGAGCAAGTGGCTGCGCTCTCTTAGCTTATAAACGTTAAAGTATTTTGCTTTGGTTTGCAGTAAAGCTCTCTAGTGCGAGGGTACAAATATCGCTTCAAAGCCGACGACCAGAGCTCAGGTTTCGTCAGGAGATTTAGCCAACGCGTAGAGGGAAGGCAACTTGCACGCATTCTGTATTTTCCCTTTGGCTGGCAACACACCTGTGTCATAATGTTTCTAGAGGTCGCACCTGTTTTCTAGCCTGTACTGTACTGGATTGTTTGGGGATATTTTCAGTGTGCTTTAATGAGACCGAAGCAAAGAATCTGACAAGCTTCCAGTGTGCGGCTTCCTTTTTATGAGGTGCTGGAAAGAAGCCCATGAGCTGTGCTCCATTTGAAATAACATTGTACGTTTCGCTGAATGACATTAAATTGGCAGGTTGGTTAACATTGCCTTTTACCCTGCCCTGTCGGTGGTCCAGGGTTCAATTTCAGCGCAAACGATTGCCGTTCCAACGACAGCTGATGTCATGCTAATTGTTAACAGATGTAGTGGTATTTTTCAGTTGCGTACAAAAGGCCAATTATCGACATCTCCCATTTGGAGATGTGATTTGAGTATTCTGCTCGATTTCCCCACTTGTGTCATTGAGATGGAATGAGCGCCGTTGCAGTGGCTGCTCGCGGTTGTCAAGGAAACGCAGCGTGAAAGGCAGAACTAAACACACGGAGGGTTTTTTTGTCTCCCTTTGCAGTCGACTGCGGTGTGAAATTTTTATTGCCTGGCACCTCTTGATAAGCTATTTTAGATGCAGGCAATCGATGCCCCATTGCGAATAGCGCCTTGCAGCTTGAAATCAAACAGATATCTCTTGCGTGTGCTTTGTCAGTCACGGCCCGCAGATTTACTGTAGATGCGTTTCGTGTTCGGTTTGTGAAGGTCAGTTGCTTGTGCGGTGGAATTACGTTGTGTGGCTGCTGGGGAGTTGGAGAATTGTGTAACGTGCCAGGGACATGACATTTTCTGGGTCTGGATTCTTAAAAAAATGATAAATACTGCCATCTGGTGTTAACAAAAGAGGTGTGTACTTTCTCAATGTCTTTGGGTTGTGTTAAATATCAGGTAACTGACACACACACTGCGGGCCGTTGACAGATCTGGGCACCCTGGACCCAGAATTATTTGTATCCCTGCCTTTCCAGTCAAGAACACACATCAAAAATAAACTGCAGCAATGTCAAACGAAGGGCACAGACTGACCAGTGTCTCCCCACCACCCCCTTTCTTTATTTCTCTCGATCCCTTATTTCTCTCCCTTTCCCCCCTGCATACTAATAGCCTTTCGTGCACCCTGCTGTTCCTGGCCATAATACAAGAGGCGTTCTTTGTTAATGGAGAAATAGCCTCTATATCCAGATTTGGACATCTGTGCTGTGGAATGTAAAAACAGTTATTGAGTGCTTGTTGGCACAGGAACGCTAGACTCATTTATCTTTTTTAGCCCTAGCCATAACTCCATAAACATTCATGTGGACCAGGAGCTTAGATCTCTTGCGCAAGGGTGTAATTTTAGTTACAGAATAGGAGAATAGTAATATTACCCAAATCCAGTACACCTATGATAATTGCCAAGATTCAGTTATAAACCTTACGGTGACCTCGGTCATGACGAGAAACCATTACTTCAAGATTTCTTTAATCTGTTTTGTTTGAAGATTAAAGTCTTATTTTCTTTTGTTGTCGTCTGTCGTGCAGGTATGCTGGTTGTAAATGTTACCTGGAGGAATAAGACATATGTGGGCACCCTTTTAGACTGCACTCGACATGACTGGGCGCCCCCACGGTAAGACAACTTAATATCTGATATCTCTTAATATCTTCAATTCAGGAAATATTATTATTGTAAGTTAATTTCATGTCATCTTACTGCTATAAATCATTTAGAGTAGCCAAATTAGAGGGGCACTCGAACATTTGCAAGAAAAAAACATCAGGTCTATTTGTTCTGCTTGCCACACATTTCTGCAATTGAAGTAATGAAAGTACATTGTAGGGTAATGTCTCAAACACACCCCCTTCGAACTGAAACCCACCTTCTGAAATGCAATATCATTGAGAAATTGATTTTTGTGCGCTTTATTTCTCCTCCTCTTTTATTGATCAGAAGCGGCAGTAGTAGTGGTTTTGCATTCCTACCGCTGGGTCCTAGTGCCGGCTGAGCTCAGCTATTATAGCTTTTGTAATATGTTAATGTCTAAATGAGGCTCTGCTGTGACCAGTTTTGACTTTGCAAATACCCTTTGCAGTACAGGCACTTTATCCTGCAGAAGGTCAGATAGCAGCAGTGCTTGGCACAAATCATTAGATGTACATAATGCTTTGTGCATTTGAGAAACAGGCCTGGAGGTGGTGATTTCTAATCGGACCGTTCCAGAAAAGGCTGTATTTCCACGGTGCACTTTATCTGCTGGCTGCAGGCTAACATTACAACATAACATGAGCCCATGGGGACAGCGCAATAAAGACATTGCACTGCATTCTTATAGGAGCATTTCCTCCATGTGTTTGCGTTCTTTGAGTCGTATGTCTATAAAATTAGAATTAAGGTAAAACTGAAATAAGTGAAATTTTCTTTTTTGTTTGGTAGTATTAAGGGTTTTAAGTGGAAATGACCTCTGAAAATGTCAGAAGTATATCACAGACTAATGTGTATTGTTGTTATCTTTCTGCTGGTTTTTAAATCTAAACTTAGATCTTAAGCACTCTGAGGTAGCTTCTTTATTTTATAGTAGTTTAAGGCCAGTATGCTTTGAACTCCCTTGATGCTTTCGCCTCTGAGTCTGTGGCTTATCTGTTGGAGGATGTTATCACACTACATCTAATCAGCAGCCAGGTCACCCTGGTTTAATCCTGCAGCCGTGTGCTCTGTGTGCCATTCATCAGAACAAACGTTACTGTCGAGATCAGGGATAACAAGAGGATAAAAATGCACAGCACGTTGCCAGCTCTCCTGGGCCCACTGGAAAGCCACTTATGGCAACCAAATGGAGAACCATGATTCAGAACAGAGTCCATCTCTCAGAAAGGATCTCTCCAGCCAGTGCTTGAATTACGCACACGGTTGGAATTTTAAGACGACCGGTAAGCGTGTAAAAGTCGCGCATGTCTTTTTTATACAGCTTGAGCTGAGCCGATAAAAACTCAGGCACTCGCGTCTTCTAAAAACATACGCAGCTGCGCAGCTATAAAGTCAGACTCCTCTTCTCTAAACATATACGCAGCCGTGCAGCTATAAAGTCAGACTTGTCTTCTCTAAACATCCGCAGCTATAAAGTCAGACTCGTCTTCTCTAAACATGCGCAGCTATAAAGTCAGACTCGTCTTCTCTAAACATGCGCAGCTATAGAGTCAGACTCGTCTTCTCTGAACATGCGCAGCTATAAAGTCAGACTCGTCTTCTCTAAACATGCGCAGCTATAAAGTCAGACTCGTCTTCTCTAAGCATGCGCAGCTATAAAGTCAGACTCGTCTTCTCTAAACATGCGCAGCTATAAAGTCAGACTCGTCTTCTCTAAGCATGCGCGAGCTATAAAGTCAGACTCCTCTTCTCTAAACTATACGCAGCCGTGCAGCTATAAAGTCAGACTTGTCTTCTCTAAACATCGCAGCTATAAGTCAGACTCTCTTCTCTAAACATAGCAGCGTGCAGCTATAAAGTCAACTGCTTTCTCTAAACATCGCGCAGCTATAGAGTCAGACTCGTCTTCTCTGAGCATGGCGCAGCTATAAAGTCAGACTCGTCTTCTCTAAACATGCGCAGCTATAGAGTCAGACTCGTTCTTCTCTGAACGATGCGCAGCTATAAAGTCAGACTCGTCTTCTCTAAACATGCGCAGCTATAAAGTCAGACTCGTCTTCTCTAAGCATGCGCAGCTATAAAGTCAGACTCGTCTTCTCTAAACATGCGCAGCTATAAAGTCAGACTCGTCTTCTCTAAGCATGCGCAGCTATAAAGTCAGACTCCTCTTCTCTAAACATATACGCAGCCGTGCAGCTATAAAGTCAGACTTGTCTTCTCTAAACATCCGCAGCTATAAAGTCAGACTCGTCTTCTCTAAACATGCGCAGCTATAAAGTCAGACTCGTCTTCTCTAAACATGCGCAGCTATAAGTCAGACTCGTCTTCTCTAACATGCGCAGCTATAAAGTCAGACTCGTCTTCTCTAACATGCGCAGCTATAAAGTCAGACTCCTCTTCTCTAAACATATACGCGCCGTGCAGCTATTAAAGTCAGACTTGTCTTTCTCTAAGCATCCGCAGCTATAAAGTCAGACTTCGTTCTTCTCTAAAGCATGGCCAGCTATTAAAGTCAGACTCGGTCTTCTCTAAACATGCGCAGCTATAGAGTCAGACTCGTCTTCTCTGAACATGCGCAGCTATAAAGTCAGACTCGTTCTTACTGACTAAACATGCGCAGCTATAAAGTCAGACTCGTCTTCTCTAAGCATGCGCAGCTATAAAGTCAGACTCGTCTTCTCTAAACATGCGCAGCTATAAAGTCAGACTCGTCTTCTCTAAGCATGCGCAGCTATAAAGTCAGACTCGTCTTCTCTAAGCATCGCAGCTGCACAGTTATGAAGTGCTGTATGTCTTCTCTATACATGCGCAGCTATAAAGTCAGACTCCTCTTCTCTAAACATATACAGCAGCCGTGCAGCTATAAAGTCAGACTTGTCTTCTCTAAAGTCATCGCGCAGCTATAAAGTCAGACTCGTCTTCTCTAAACATGCGCAGCTATAAAGTCAGACTCGTCTTCTCTAAACATGCGCAGCTATAGAGTCAGACTCGTCTTCTCTGAACATGCGCAGCTATAAAGTCAGACTCGTCTTCTCTAAACATGCGCAGCTATAAAGTCAGACTCGTCTTCTCTAAGCATGCGCAGCTATAAAGTCAGACTCGTCTTCTCTAAACATGCGCAGCTATAAAGTCAGACTCGTCTTCTCTATACATACACAGCTATAAAGTCAGACTCGTCTTCTCTATACATACACAGCCGCGCAGCTATAAAGTCAGACTCGTCTTCTATATACATACACAGCCGCGCAGCTATAAAGTCAGACTCATCTTTCGCAAGCTTATAAAGTCAGCCGCATCTGCTCTGTACAGCGCAAGCTTGCAGGCTCCTTATATTTGTTTACAACGTGATTTGCAACCCGCAGCAAAGAGCAGCAAGAGTCACGTGACGACAGTGAAATGGCTCGATCATTTACAGGAAGATGGGAAGTTTATGCTTCATATAAGCAACAATATGTATTCAATAAAAATAATAATGAACCAAAAACTAAGCATCCGTTTTAAAGTATATACAGAGAAAATCCAGAGATTAGCGAGTACATTGATTATGCTATTCTTTTTCTTAATAATAATGTTAATACCACCCTTTGTTCAAATAAATGGTTTGGACATTAAAACAGTCAGGAAAAAAACCTTGGTAAACCGTACAAGGCCACAAAATAGCGTGATACAGATTTTTGGCCAAACCGTCCAGCACTATCTCCAGCTCTGTTAGCTCTTTTTGTGGTGTGGAGATTATTTCAGTTCCAGGCGGAAAATGGATTGCCAGTTATTTATTTGAGTCATGCTGGTTAATGATTTTCTTATATTTTTGGGCCCGTTTTATATTGATTTAAGGTATAAGGAATTGTTTTTCTCTCTTGGTTGTTTCCTCAGATTCTGTGAGTCACCCACAAGTGATTTGGAGATGAGGAATGGTCGTGGTCGGGGAAAGAGAATGAGACCCAATAGTAACACACCGGTCAACGAGAACAGCAATTCTTCCGATAATAAAGGCTGCAACAACAGCAAGACTCGAGCCGCATCAAACAGTAAGGGGCGACGGGGCAGTCAGAATTCCTCAGAACGTCGTACTCCACCAAACAGCAACACAGAGGATGTAAAGACTAGTCCATCATCTACTAACAAACGCAAGAATAAACCTGCCTCGGACATGGAGCCCAACTCAAGTTCAGAGGACACTAAGGGTAGCAAGCGTATGCGTACCAGTTCAAACAGTGGAATACCTCACCCTGTTCTTCCCCTCTCCAACATCAAAGCAGAACCATTGCCCCCCTCTTTGGATCGCAACTGCCCTTCTCCGGTGCTCATAGACTGCCCCCATCCCAACTGCAACAAGAAATACAAGCACAAAAATGGCTTGAAGTATCATCAGGCTCGTGCTCACAATGACGATGACATCAAGCTGGACATAGATGGCGATAGTGAGTATGGTGAGGATTCTACCTTGCATCCAGAGCCGGGCAGTTGCAATGGTGCATCCATTTCTCAGAAGGGCTGTTCTTCTCCTGCAAGGTCGGTCACCCCTAAAGGCAGGGGATTTGATGCCCAGAGCCCATCACCGTCATCTACCAAGTTCAGCTCCAAGCAGCCTGGCAAGAAAAAACTGGAGGCTGACAATGATTCCAGTGTGCCCATGGATGGCTGTGAGGATGGCCCCTGTCTTACAGATGAGACAAGTAATGATGGCATTGATGACAAGAGGGGCTTAGATAAAGCCAAGAAGTCTGGAAGTGGTGCTAAAGCAGACAAGCTTGCTCAGAAGGGCATGAAGTCAGCAAGACCCCTTGTACCCTCTTTACCCCCACAGCAGTTGTACGGCTTACAAACCTCTGGATTCCCCACCCCCAATTCTGGCTCCTCTAGTATGGGTTCTGTCGTCCAGTCCATCAGCAAGAGCCCCCAACTAAAAACCATTCAACCCAAAGCTGCAGTGATGGGAGATCCCTCAATGAACGCAGCCTCAAGTGGCTCAAAGGACAAGAAGAAGAAAGATAAGAAAAAGAAGGAAGGTAGTAAGGAAGGGGACAGTCCAAAGGCCCCTGGGAAAGGAGGAAAACCTGAAGAAGGTAAAAGCCCGTATTCTGAGAGCTCAGACCAAAGCAGCAAGAGTGAGGGCCTGTTAAATGGTTCCACGGCGCCTCATCAGAGTCGGCTAGCCAGCATGAAAGCAGAAGCAGACAAAATATACAGTTTCTCCGACAATTCTCCCAGTCCGTCCATTGGTGTGGCCAGTCGGATAGAAGCCGGGGGGATTGCGCAACCTCTCACTCCACTTCACGTGGTTACCCAAAATGGGGCAGACAACTCTTCTGTGAAGACCAACAGCCCAGCGTACTCCGACATTTCTGATGCAGGGGAAGATGGAGAGGGCAAGATAGACAGCATGAAGGTCAAATCTGAGGATCAGGCTGCTCGAGAATGTGCCAAGAAATCTCTGTTCCCATCTCAACAACCCAACAAGGATTCTTACTACCCCGGTTATGAAACGTACTACTCACCCAATTATGGCAACCCGAACCCCAGTCCAGGAGTCTCTAATGCTGCCACGCCACTGCAAGAGGCTGCAGTGAAGGTGAAAAAAGAAGACCCAGAACCAGGGAATGACAAGGTGAAATCAGAGCCACCAGAAGAACGAAAGCCAGAAATAAGTGCATCGTCTCAGCAGCAACAGCAGCCTTCGGTCATTCAGCAGCGGCCTAGCATGTTCATGCAGCCCCTCTATTACAACCAGTATGCATATGTACCTCCATATGGCTACTCCCCAGACCAGGCCTACCATAACCACCTAATGAGCACAAACCCCGCTTACAGGCAACAGTGTGAGGACAGACAACGACAAGTGGCTGAGCAGCATCGTGCTGCGGAGAAAAAACAAGAAGCTGCTCAGAAGGACAGGGAAGCCTCCTTGAAGCCTGAAGAATGGAAGCAGAAAGCTTCAGTTCCTCCAACCCTGTCCAAGGCTCCAAGCCTCTCAGACTTGGGCAAGCCTTCCCCACAGGGCAAGCCCAAAGATCCCTCTGAACCGAGTAAGTCCGTCATTATCCCCAAAATGGAAGATGGCAAGGGACAGTCCCAGCAGGGTGAGGGTTTAAAAATGAAGCTGAGTGAAGCGGGGCATCATGGTAAAGATGAGCAAAAGCCAGGCATTGAGTCTGGAAGATCTGCGATGGATCAGGCCATTTACATGTATCGACAGGTATGGAACTTAAGAGACCCCAATCATTGCTTGAACAATGTTTTGTTATCATTCTACAAATGTTTTAGTATTTCATTACATTTATGTAATTCATTACAAATTCCACTCTTTTCAGGAGCCGGACTCTCGACTGTGGCCCTACGTTTATCCCAGCAAGTATCCGGATGCTCAAAAACAGATAGATGAAGAGAGGTGCAAGGAAGAAAGAGAACGGGACCGCGAGCGAGAAAGGGAGCGATATCGGGACAGAGAGCGTGAAAGAGACAGGAAGGGAAAAGACGAAAGGCAACGTCCTAAAGACACTCCCTCTAAAGAGGATAGCAAGGAATGTGCAGAGCCAAGAACCTCATCAGCCTCAGAGGAGCATAGAGGGGTCAGCAAAGATCACCGGGCACACATGCAGTTTTCCTCACCTCTGCCACAGCACCAGTCATATATGTCCTACATGCACGGATATCCCTATGGCCAGGGCTATGAGCCCAGCCATCCAGGATACAGGGGGATGCCCACTGTCATGATGCAGAATTACCCCGGTAAGCCTACTTTTGTGTGGGTGGGATGTGTTGTTTGCGTTTTAGTTTTACCTTTAATCTTACTACATTGTTCTTACCTCTGATTTAGGGTCGTACCTGTCACAAGGATACTCCTTCTCCCCATACGGCAATAAGATGCCCCCAGGTGAGGAAGGTGAGAAGTCTCGTGCCAGTCCGACGGTAAGCGGCAAGTCCGCATCCGAGTCTAAAGCTTTGGACATCCTGCATCAGCATGCTAGCCAATATAAGAGCAAGTCGCCCACAGTTGGTGAAAAGGCGCACCATGAAAGAGACAGAAGTGGAAGCGAGAGGGAAAGAGACAGTGAACGTCCAAGATCTTCGCCTTCGCAGCGGATCATGCCTTCCCACCATCACCTGGGCTACCCAATACTCCCAGGACAGTACGACCTGTCCTATGCTACAGGTACATTAAGCAGCAAACAATACAAGTTAGTCTGACTACTAAACGGATGGTTATTTTATAAGATGTCAGTTTGTGATTTATATCTGTTTTCCTTCTCACAGGTATCTCCTCTTCAGCCATTGTTGCCAGTCAACAAGCCTCTGCCCCCTCACTCTATCCCCCAGCGCGGAGGTGAGAATGGTAAGAGGAGTTCATATTTTACCCACTAGCTCAATATTTTGTGTTTTGATCTCAACGGATGAGGTTAAAGCGTCCACCAAATAGTGCCACACAGACTTTGCTGACCTCTAGTGGCCAGAATCTTTCAATCTGATATAAAGTATTTTAAAACACATATATACTTGCATGCTGTTTGTCATTAAAATTCAGTTTCCTAATCAAGTGTCAAGCTTTCAAAATATGTATTTAATTTCATTCTTATTCTCCGTATAGGAAGAAGGGACTGGACGGTTTTGTGCGGACATGTGACTGGTTCACATGAGCACACGGTGTGGAGCTTACAACATCAGTTCAATGATGTTCCTGATTTCTTTCCGCTTTTCCCGGGTTTCCCGGCGCCTTTGACAACCATTGTCAGAGAAAGTGGAAGGCCAGCCTTTCACATAACCAACGAACACCTCGGCATGTGTAGACGCCACCTCTCTGTGCTGCTGGTTGCATACTCAGGAGAGAGGAAACACTGTCTTCAGAGACCTCACATGATGCACATGTTCTCTTTGAAATGGACCTCATTGTGGGAGGTTTGGAATGAATAATGACATTCTGAAAGTCACTACATTGTTTTGTGTTCAAACCCGGCCCTTTATGAACCGCTGCTCTGGACTGCTGCTCTAGAGCCCTGAGGATTACTTTTTTTTGTTTGAGAAAGATCTCGGCATCTTTGTTGTCGCCTTCACTCTCTGTGGACTCTATGCAAGTGGAAAAGTCTTGAATTTTTTCAGTTCATTCAGGGCAGTAAACTCTGTTCATGCTCCACTAAGCATTGCTTGAGATGTCAGAGAGATGATGGACATTTGTTTTAGATGCACTTCATGTCCATTGTCACCCAAACTCACTCCATTAACTGTTTGGCATTGGATATGTTTTTTTCCTCAGAAGATAACAGAGCAGTCGTTCTATTCTGTTTCACAACTGGCCTGGTTTTCAGTTTTGTGACGGGGTGTCTGACATTTGGATTATCCGGGTCATGGAGAAAAGATGAAGCATTGGCTGCTCTCTGACATGTAGTGTCCCCAAAGGAAGGAGCTTCTGTTTCCAGGCTGGATTTATAGAAATAGAGTCAGTGGATGTGTGGACACATCTGCTCTTCCCAGATCCACAGTCGAATGGGTGTGTTTGCCAACGGAGACACCAGACTCTGAACTATGTTTGTCTGATCACAAACTAATCCTTCACGCACGGATACATTGATATGCTGCTTGTGAATCTCATGTCAGACTGCATGAGTGACGTGTGAAAGAGGGCCATCTTTAAAGCTTGGAGTAACCCCAAGAGCGAGCGATCCAGCATCTGGACCTCAGTCCACATTGATCCACAGACTCACAGAGCACCAAACAATGAAGACGGTCGTTGGAAACGTACTTTTGAGCATTCCCTCACTTTCCTCCGTGTGTCTGCATGGTTATAATCCAGCATTAACCCGAGCAGAGAGCAGTGCGACCTGTGCGGTCGCCGCACCTTTCCTCCCTCACTATGTGCTTTCTGTATATATTGTAAAAAGGAATTATTTTAAAAGAGGTTGTTGGATGCTATTGGATTTTCTTACCTTCTCGCTCTTTTTTTTTTGTCTGTTAGCCTTTTTTCTACCATTGTTGACGTAATATATCAACATGTAGCTGATGTAACAACTTTATATTGGAAGGTTGTTTTTTGTTTTTTTTACAAATTTTTCTACCCCTCCTCTCCAAAGCCAAGTCAGTCCCACTCTGCTTTGAAACTGTAGAAGCTCATGCAGTTTTCTTTTAAGTCGGTTTTAAAATTCTCATGGGATTTTTATTTAACACAACCCGCAAAACGTACAGGCAGTGGTGCGTTCAAACAGCAGGAGGAAGTGTTGGCAAAAGAAATAACCAGAACGAGGTGCTATCTAGAGCTAGTTTTCCCAGCGTATCGTATAGTTATCATCTAATGTGAATCTGAAACTCTCAGGAGAGCATTATTGAAATCACAGCCTTTAAATCATCTCGGCATGATCATTGCTCTCAGCTCTATTCAAGAAAAGGCGTTTTTTTCGACATATTTTAATATTAAAGAGTCCATGACTTCCTCTTGTCTGTTTTGAACTTCAGCTCATGTTAACTCGACATTAGTTCATTTTGTTGCTGGAGAAAACCAGGCCAGGTCTTTTCAACATGTTTATTTTTACCTTTACATTGTTTTAAACTGTATTCTCTGCCAAAACCTAAAACAATCAATAACCGCAGCACTGGTCTCAGACCAGCATGAAGAGGCGATGATGCCATGATACCATTTTTGTTATAAATAGTAAAAACCTCACTTTGAGTTGTTCCGTCTTTGCGCAAATAGCCAGTTAAACCTGTGCTGTCTGGTGACTTGATTCATAATTGTTGAGGAAAAAGCGCTTGATTGTTTTAATTTATTTTGAGGGTTCTTTTTTTCTTGTTGTTGTTGTTGTTGTTTTTCTAGAAAGTTCTTGTAGAAAGACCAGTTTGTTTTAACAGTTCACACATTTGTTCACTATTGTCTCAGATGGTGCTAATATAGTCTGCCCTGTGCGATCATCGTGGGAAGAGAAGAGGGAATTCCCTTTTTTGTTTTGGTTTTCTAGTTTCCAGTGGTATTGACCCGCCCCATACCCACACAGTGCGCAGCGGCTCAGCGTCTGTCATCGGTACTTGAAAGAAAGATGTTTACACCTCTTAATTTCTGTGTTTGGATACGTTTCGCCTGTAAACCATCCCTGCCTCTGTCCCTCTCTCTCTCTCTTCCTAGAGATCTCTCATGTAAAGTGTAAATTGCTACATTTTTTATACAAACTGTAACTTGCCTTTGTACATTTAGGCAGAAAATAAATCTTTTTATGAGACAATCACTCCTGTTAATCTGTGTCTTATCTGTCTGAAAGCATTGTGTGTGCATTGTAATTTATGTAAATGTTAGCTGGGAGTTCAGAGATAAGATTTATAAAACCGTATATAGGTATTAACATCATTTGAGCAAGTGGTAGCTTTCTTAGCTTGTGTTTTGCGGGCCTCTAGTGGCCGATGATGGAAGTGCAGGGGCTTTGTGATATAAATGAACTTCATATTATTTCTTTCCATATTTTTTAATTGTAATTAATTTATCACAGCTAATGAGTAACAAATGAACTTATTGCAATTATGCTGTGTAGAATCTGCAGAAATGTTCTCTTGTCGCTTTATCAAGCAGCTTCTTGAAGTTCCACCCTGAGATGCTTTTTAAACATTATTGCAGGAGTTCACATCTATTCTGTATTATTCTTCATTATTTGGTCCAAGTTGTCTGATTCGAAACATTTTTAAATAACATTTTAACTTGGTAAGGAAGAAATTATGTTGGCACATTATTTACATTTTGTCTACAAAACCGTTTTTAAAAATGGAAGCATATGCCTTACGATCAGAAACGTTTTTTTTTATTAATAAAGAATATACGAAAGAAGATTGCAAAAAACTTTGACCAAACCTCCGAGCTTAGGCCTGTCGTATAACAACTACCGAGTTTTCACCAGCAGATGGCGGTGCTTTACCCTACAGTGATGAAAGCTGTGTTAAAACAAAAAACGTTTTGTGTCAGCTTGTGTAATTGAATGTATTTTTTAACAACAGAGCAAATGTTGTATTCTTTTTATTAAATTAAATTGATTATTAATATTAAAACAATGTGAGGAATTTGCTGGGAACGTGATGTAGGCTCTAATAAATCGGTTAATTCCCGTTCTTTAGACCCTGATCCGAATTTTTTGGATGAAATGAAATTGGAAAATGAGGCGTATAATTAATCTTTTGCCCAGCTGACACTCCATCACTTCACACGAGAAACAGCGTCTCTTTTCCTCGCTTTTGACCCAGTTTTCCTTCTCTGAGGTTCTTTTTTGGCGCCTCGAGCCATCAGGTGATCAGCACGGGAAAAACTGCAGTGCTTGAGCGAGAATTGAGTAGTTGCCATGGAAACCCCCGTGAGCGCTGGAGCGGAATCAATCTCACGAGGCAGGAAAAACATTAATTTATTTATTGGACCCACTACAAACAAGCGTTGATATGCGTGTGTACCACAAGATCCACACCAGCGAGAAAGGGATATTTTACACACGTCATGTAACGTTTATAAAATAACGAATTGTACTTGTGTGAAAAAGCTCTCGTGATGGGGCTTTATATTCGAGGCACGTGCGCGATTAGAATTCAAGGCGCGCACTCTTCCAGCGTCCCCGTGAGCGCGCAGTGTGGAAAACACAAGCGCCCCACTGTGTGAGATCTTCAAGAGCGCTTCTGCACCAAAATCAGCACGTTTTCCTTATAATGCAATACAATTTATCATGCGTCAAGCGCCTTCCTTACATGATAATAACAAGATTATTAATAATAATCGAATTGAATTGATGAATTTATATAATTCAATTTTGTTAACCTGTACTCAAAACAGGTTAAACCCCAGTTTGAACTGAGATAAGATGTAACAGTGTCAGTAGCACTCAAATGTGTGGCCATGCATTTTGTTTATTTAACATTTAATTCAAATAAGCATGAAATCAAATTCACATTAAATTAACAACACACACAGATGATGTCACGCTAAAGATGATGAGGAAAGACAACGGATGAAGTCCTATTGCACGAGGGATTCGCAGGTACATCCGTCCACGTCCTTGAACATCGACTGCAGGTCAGGCGCCGTGGTACCGAGAGGGGCGGAGTCAAGCGGATAGGCCACACCTCCCTTTGCGCCTGTGCACAGCGGAGCAACAAGTCGCAACCGGTCCGCAGAATTTCCCGTTGCATGAGCGCTCGGTAACGATCGTCGTTTGTGTCCTTGTAGAGCGATTTACTCTCGGATATGTGAGCTGCTTTCATGCGACAACCGCACGCGAATTACAGTGAGATTTAATGGAGATACAGATGAGCCGTGTTCGTCGTGAAATGTCGGATTGGAGTTCTCTTTGAAGGTGAGCGACGGAAACATTCATATCCGTTACTGTATCGCTGGGGACATTGTTGATACTTGCATCTCGAGCATTCGGAGAGATGTTGATCGCTAAACATTATAGGATACAGTTGTATTACTGTTTGTTGTCTTTAGTAGAGAAAATCTCACGTTTTGATTTCAATAGCAACACAATTTCAGAGAAACCCTTAATATGAACGTATCAAAAAACATGAAATGCTTAACGAGGCAGAATGTCGCATAGATAGATAGATAGATAGATAGATAGATAGATAGATAGATAGATAGATAGATAGATAGATAGATAGATAGATAGATAGATAGATAGATAGATAGATAGAATGTGCATAGGCTACTCATCTGTTAAATAATATAACAATCTTAAATTATTTTTTAATTACTCATTTTAACCAGAAAAGCTTGGTTATATATTTACATTCTATTAGTGACGTTACCATGAGTAAAAGTTGTTTTTTGTTTAACTATGTTTTTACAGTAAGTAAAGTTTATGGTGTTTGTAGAAAAAAAATACACGTCAATCATTCAAAAAACTATGTTTACTACACTTTAACATTAGTAAAATCATCTTCAGTTATCCTAAGGGTGGTCTGTAACTGTAAAGTTGAGTGTATTTTCATGTGGGTTTTAAAAAGTTATACAGCAGCTGAGTAACTTAAAGGGACAGTTCACTCAAAAATGAAAATTCTGTCATCATTTACTCGCCCCCAGGTTGTTTCAAACCTGTATAAATGTATTTGTTGTGTTAAACACAAAGAAAGATATTTGTAAGAATGTTAGCAATTTTCAGTTCTGACATCATCCACTACCATAGTAGGAAAAAAATATTGTTATTTTGTTCTGTTGAACACAGAGTGAGATATTTTGAAGAATTGAGGAACACAAACAGTTCTGGGGCGCCTTTGACCACCATTGTATTTTTACTACTATGGTAGTGGATGATGTCACAGAATTGAAAATTGCTAACATTCTTACAAATATCTTTCTCTGTGTCTACATGAGAGTGAGCAAATGATGACAGGATTTTCATTTTTGGGTGAACTATCACTTTAAGGAGAGAGCGAGAGTGGAGAAATTGAAACCTCTGGCATTCTTTTATGCTATGTTGTCCGTGTGTGTGTGTGTGTGTGCGTGCGTGCGTGTGTGTGTGTGTGTGCGTGTGTGCGTGCGTGCGTGCGTGTGTTCCCACTGTGTTCATCTGTTGTTTTCTGTAACTCAACTCGCTCACTGGGCATTCCTGCTGTGATGTCCCTTATAGATACCCAAAGCCCCTTTGCATTGACTGCTGATGCTTAGATCAGTTACACAGCTTTGATCAGAAAAAAGCCAAAATGTTCATTTTTCCCGGCGTGATGACAGAGTTTTCAGTCAGCGCTGATGACAATCGTCGACCTCTGACACGCATTAGAGATCTTGATCGGTAAACACACACCCTTTGTGTATTATGGCTATAACTGGCATGTATTATTAAAACCAAGTTAGGGGAGGATATTATTACAGGAGGCAGAAGAGTTGGGGTTTGTTGTGTGTACATACTTAGCGTTTATAATAAAAGAGTGATTATCTTGTCACAGTGACAGTGGAATGTGTGGTTTTGTGCTCAGTTAAGTCTGTATTTACGTTGGAATCAGAAGTCAAACAGGAATGTTGGGCTCCTGTTACACATGCAAATGTCATTAATGTTTGTTTTGGCCAGAAACGTCAATGCACATCCAAATGCATGCTAAAAAGTCACAGCTAGCTTGCTTGTTGTACTTAATGAGTTTATTTTAGCCACATTTTGTTTAGAACGATGGACAGTCGTGAACGGATGAGAAAATGGAAACGGTTAAAAAATGTTCCTCAGATCTTCATCTGACGTTAGTGTATGTGATGTATTTTCTGACGAGGTTTTAGACGGAACTCGTCACATTTTGCTGTCAGTTCACGCTGGTTATATTTATCCTCAGGTGTGGTTACTTGAATTTCTGCTCCTTTCAGACACGAAAACTGGGAATGTAACCTGCGAGGGTGTGATGATCTCTCATGAATCAGTGTTGTTCATCTTTAATGTCATTTTGCTCCATACGTAGTTATGTATTTTGAATAGCTGACTGTTTGTCATGTCAGTCCCAGCGTGTACATGCATGTCGAGCTGTCGCTCTCTAATGAAGTCGAGCTCTGGAATGTGCTGGGAGGAGATATTTCCCTACATTTGCATTGTTTCCATCTCCTATGTGTCCAGTCAAGTCAAACGCTTCCCAACTGGTTTTCTGGACCAGTTTTTGATAGAAAAGGATGATGATGCTTTTGACAGAGTTTAAAAAGCAGGAGATTGAATTGTGTGCAAAGTTATAATGTTGAATCAGTAAAACAGTATAAATCATCAAATAAATCTTTAAATCTATTTTTGAGTAAAGATCAGGCTGTCATTCTTAATGTAGGCTGCTAGATTAAACATTTTTGAATTATTTCAAAGAATTTAATTCACGTTAAATACTCTTTGTGTGTCGGACAACCTGGTGGGCGAGAAAGTATGATAAAAATACACATCTAATGACTTGGCATGTAGACTCCAGCATCATGTATTGCGCTCGTGCTGGTTACCATGGAAACAGTCATGGGTTTTCATTTCAGTGTTTTTTGCGTGTGTATTTAAGCGTTGCGCTTGAAAACCCCTTCAGTGCATACACTCAATGTGAAGTGTACTACAAAGCAGCAGTTACAGTCAGTGCCAGTATTTGTGGCCTTTCGTTTACCTGCAACCTGAAAAGTGTGCACGTCGACTCCATAAACACACCCACAAGTGTCCTTTTTAAAGCCGTTACCATGGTGATGTGAAGGACCGTTGTTTGTGAGATCTCACATCTGTGCGAGGACTTCAAAGGAAACAAGATGTCTCAAGTAACAAAGAAACAAATATGAAACCTAAGAAGTTTCACTGCCACAGGCGTCCACCACTTCACAAGACAAGACATTCGCTTTAAGTTTTCAAAATGAAACAAATGTAGAGGTTTTAGGAAAACAGCCACACAACAATACAATTCAATTCAATTTGATTTATTGCGCTTTTCGTAATGTGTATTGTTCCAAAGCAGCTTTACAGGAGAAAATAAGAAAAACAGAAAAACAAAGAAAAGGTCAAACACAGCATGCCGGTGTTTATAGAACAAGCAAGATCATTCTAGTAAATAATATCTAATATCAGCAGACTCCCGCTGAGCAAGCCAACACGGCCCTGTGGCGAGGAACCCAAACTCCAATGAGAAATAAATGGAGAAAAAGAAGCCAGACTCAGCCGGGAGGACCAGATCTCCTCTGACGCGTCAGCTGCACTCACTGACTTCCATTCAAAGTTACTTAAGAGGAAATGTTTATGAAGAATAGGGAGAGCGGTTGCACTTTTACAGTACGTGTACCTATAGTGTACTTACTCGAGGAACTTGACGGAAACGCACCAACTTCGCATTACTGTTATAGTGAACTGTGAAAAGATTCGCATCACGAGCCAGGTTTCCATAACCCTTCAAAATGCGCAAATTGAAAATGCACCTATTCACACGTAAATCTCGCAAAAACTCCCATGTATCGCAAAAAAGTTCTCACGCTCGTATGAGGTGGTTTTTCAGGCAATACGATAAAGGCGTATTTTACAGGAAACACGTTTTGTCGTATTTATTAGGAAAAGTGAGGTTATAAGAACATATAGAAGGAAATACAGACATTTCTCTTCACTCTTTCATCACAGTAGTACAGCCAGAATGAGTTATCGCGAGAAGAATCCAAATACACGTTTATCGCATAACATCATTTCATGGAAACGCAGTCTTTCCTCGATATTGTCGTTTTTAGAAAACATTGCTTAAATTTTGCTCAGATCTGCAATGGAAACCTGGCCACGTTTGGATGGAATCCCGGCTATTGACAGCAAATCAAACTCCATTTGAGTTTATGCATTAAAGACGTTAAACCGCAGAGCGTGTGCTAAGAATAACCATGAATGATAATATAGTCATCTTTACACAGGCCTGTATTACTTAGAAAATAGACACATGATTTTTGATTTTGGGTTTTATGGAAAGCAAGCGTGCCGTATGGTGTAAAAGCATGATATTGTGAGACCGCTATGAGATTTGCCAGCCTCGTCCTCTGTGTCCCGGGTTCACCCGAGCTCCTGTAGATTTTCCCAGGGGTTCACGTGTTCACAGCTTGGATGAGCTCCAGGAAAAACAATCGCTCTCCCCATAACACTGGTGTTCAGAAGACGCCATGACAGTTCTCATGCTGAAGCACGGATGAGATGATCAGTGATCGTGTGAACTCTGTCATGATAGAAATCATTTCTGGCAACTTCCTACATTCCATTATTAATAAAGAATCTTATTGGTCCATATGTCATATCTGAATGTGAATGTGAACATTTCGACATTTGATCTTAAACGTTGCATTCAAGTTTATGTACGTCAGGTTTTGAGATGCATACAGGAACACAGGAGGAACATCAAACCATCAAAAACCGGTTTGCTCGGGGAATGCGTGACGAGTATTTTAAAGCAGTGAGAGGTGTTGGGCGTCTCTCAGCGTGTCTGGGGTCATTCACACCTCTAGATTTAGTGCTTGTTATCAGCGTATTTCTCAGCCCATCGATTCAGACGCTGCGTGTTGGTGGGTTATATTTAGAATCTGCTGCGTGTGTCGAGTTGTTATCACTTCTTGTCCAAGCGTTCGCTGTGTGCCGACTCGGCGCACAAATTCACAAGAGAACGTCTGCGTTTTATAATCACATCTTTAGCATTTAAAGGGACAGTATGAGCATTTACTTGAAATAATGTGTTTGGCTGAACGATTGTTAATCAAAAGCGTTCTGTTACGGCAAGTCAGACTGAAGTCCTCTCTGAAGTTGAACATGTGACGTGCACACGGCTCTCTTAAAGGGACGGTTCACCCCAAAATACATGTGGTTGTAAAACCAGCGGAAGACAAAAGAAGATATTTCGAGAAATGTCTCAGTTGTTTTGGGTTCATACAATGAACGTTCTTGAAAAGACCTTCTTTTTTTGTTTTTCCGCAGAAGTTTTATGTTTTGGGTGAACTGTCCCTTTAACACCGTTAGCGGATGAATATTTCAGTAGGTGTCTGCGTTGTTGTTTGTACGGTGGGTTTTCATTCGACGTCTGACTCATTCTCACACGCTGACTGATCAGATGAATATGATTCGCCCACATTAGCTTGTTGTACTGATGCCTGTTTTTACTATGGCGGGCAGTTTTTGAGGTCACACTAATCCCGATAAACTAATTCACATTTCTAGGTCATGTCTTCTGAGGACAAACACAGGCTTCAAGTGCTGTGTCTTTTTTCAAACGAACCCGATGTTATTCCGGAAGACAACTCGTTTAAGAGGTTAAAACGTGCGTGTTTGTTTTGTCTTGCTCAGCTGAAGCTCTATCGCGCGCATGATGTTTCACTTTCTTTGTTATTTGTGAACAGAGAATAATGACGGCGCTCATCGAACAGGCCGATGACATGGGCCTGGTGACGCCGATCGAGCTCACGGACCCCCAGAAGGAGGACGACCCCCAGTGCCCCGCCCACTTCAGACAGAGCCTCATGTGAGTACCACACACAATTCACACAAATGCAGCGATGTGTTTTACAAGTGACACCTGTCTATAAGATCTCTATAAGCCGTGTCATTTCTGTGAAATCTCCAGGAAGCTTGTTCTTGTACTTCACATACAGGTTTGTGTTCAGGGTTGGGCAGCAGTTCATCCATAACACAACACACACACACACAAAACCTCCTCTGACCTTTGCGCTTATGTAATGACGCTTTCATCGGGTTAATAAAACAGGTTTTCAGGGCATGGGGCAGAACCTTTGAGCAGATAACCTTATGAAATCACATCAGGTTTGTTGTAGCTCATGTGCAGAATGGCGAATATTTCCATCCGAGCGACACGGCAAAACATGTGCAGGCAGATGCTGCTGTAGCGTGTGCGTGTGTCTTCACAAACACAACGTCTCTGAGGACGTCATTCATCTCCTCAAACCAGATTAGCTCAATGAGCGAAATCTGCCCATCATCAGTTCAGCCCGGCACACGTCCGTCTCTGGAGATGACACCAAGGGTGTTATTACTCAGTGACGCAGGTTTGGTGAAGCGCAGAGGGACTGGGTCAAAAATCACCCTGTTTACTTTCTGAAACACACACTTGTGCTTCTGTTGTGCACATCGGTTTGTGTTTTGTGTTCCAGCGAAGAAAACGCTGTAATAAATGAAGAGCGTGAATATGGCGTCAGTCGCTTGGTTTTCAATTAACATCAAGGCCAGTGTTAGAAATCCCCGCAGGAAACCTGAGATGAAATTAAGAACATGACCTCAACTAAAGAGTTGCGCTGATCAAATCTAAAAGCTGTCAGAGGGGTTTTGGCAACTGGACACACAAGTGTTGTTTTAGAACACAAGTCTGGTGAAATGTCAACACAGATGTTAAAACCAATAAACAGAGTAACAGACGGCATTCTTCTGAGCAGCATTTAGTTTCTTTTCCATTCTTCATTCAGTTCTGTATAAAATGTGTGAACATGTCTGATGAAAGGGTCAAGGAAGAGAAGTTCAAAGTCATTCATACTCTAGTGTATATAGAGCGCAGTGCATTGTGGGTATATAAATAGTATTTAGGGTGACCATACATGCCATTTTTCCCTCCTAGCTGCGTCGCGTACGTCATTGAGGTTTATTATTTCGGGAAAGCAACCCTTACGCTTCAAGGTGAGAATGAAACTACAATGATGACGTCTTAAGAGAAATAAAGGTTTATTTGATTAGATTTTTGAACTCAGATGAGACAACCGCGATGGCATATGCGGCCGAAAAATGCCACCGCCGGAGAACGCAGCCTTCGAATCGAGACGCATTTTCGGAATCCTGGCCTGGACGCGTCCGGGGAAAAATGGCACGTGTGGTCACCCTAAATAGTATAGTGTGATCTATTAAAAGAAACCCCAAGAGTGTGTGCGTGCGTCTGTTATCTGTCCCTGTCCACATCTCTCGCTCTCTTTCTGTGTTTCTCTCTCTCTCTTTGTGTGTAATTAGAGCTGATCTTCTCTGAGCCGGAGGCTTCTTCAGGTGGAGTCAGTGACATCATCCTGTTACACACACACAGTCCACACACCTGACCTTCATCATTCACATGACACGGAGAATCACACATTGTGTTGCTACACAACTTTAATACTCCACATGATTCTCTCTCTCTCTCTCACCCTCTCTCTCTCTCACTCTCTCTCTCTCTCTCTCTCTCTCTCTCTCTCTCTCTCTCTGTCTCTCTCTCTCTTCTCTCTCTCTCTCTCTCTCTCGCTCTCTTTCTTTCTCTCTCTCTCTCTCTCTCTCTCTCTCTTCCTTCCTTTCTCTATTTCTATCTCCCTTTCTCTCTCTCCCTTTCTCTTGCTCTGCCTTTCTCTCTCTCGCTCGCTCAGGCTGATGCTTTGCCCGCTTTGTGTTGCTTTGCTTTAATTTGCCTGTGCTTGATGGTTTGCCTTTTAATCATGACCTGCTCTCGTTTTTGTTTGTTTTCTCCTTTTGTCATTTTCAGAATTGCATATCCATTCCTCTACCTCCTTCATTTGCCTTTCCTTCACTGAGAATGGCAAGCGGGCATCCCACTGACAAATTCAGTTTTCTGTACCCAACAGACAGCAGTCAGAACGTTAAGAGGTCAGTCTAGCGTCCGCCACCTTCCACCATGTGTGTGTGTATCTGTGTCTGTGTGTGTGTGTCGGGTCAGTCAGGTTCAGGTGAGTGGCTTGTTGACCCTGTTGTGTGTCGAGTTACAGCCATCATGACCTACTTATGAGCAGAATGTCATCTTTACCTCACACTTCCTAAATCTGTATGACCTTGACTTTATTCTGTCTCCGAGCGATACACAGGTTTCCATGCCCACTGCTATTTTTATACCTTTAGTGAAGGTAGAGCAGTGTTTTTGCAAGTTTATTAAAATTGCAACCTCGGTTGACGTTTAGTTTGTAAAAGCAACAGTTGAAAGACTTGAAAAGGATGGTTCACTCAAAAAGCCTTCATTCAGTGATGTCATTCAAGACCGGTTATGACTCTTTCTTCGGTGGAACACAAGTGAAGATATTTTGAGAAATGTCATAGTGATGTTGTGTTCATACAATGGAAGTCAATGGGGTTCAGTGTTTTTGGCATATCGACATTCATCAAAATATCTTCTTTTGTGTTCTGCAGAAGAAAGAAAGTCATACGGGTTAAGAATGACATGAGGTAAATGATGAAAGAATGAACTATCCCTTTAAACAGATACATTTGTTAATAATCGCTATAGTTCATTAATCTTACTGTAGGTTGTTGGCACATCAGTAAAGAAATAACTTGTGTGCGGTCACAGATGTATACATGGCACAGGAGTATATTGCCTATTTTTTTTAATGGCTTTGAACAAAACCATGAAACTAATCGGTCAGAGGTTTTACAATTTTCACAGTTTTCACAATCTAACAGTGCTGTGTTATT
>NC_079892.1:1754784-1776018 GCF_024868665.1 Triplophysa rosa | reverse complement strand
GAGTGAGTGAGTGAGTGAGTTCATCTGTGTACATCTGTGACCGAATATCACACACACACACACACTAATACGCACGCACACACACCAGTTCTACCAGTCTCCAGATATCGACAGATATTGACTTGATGTGATTCATGGTTTGTTTTGACAGCTCTGTGGTGTGTGTGTGTGTGTGTGTGTGTGTGTGTGTGTGTGTGTGTGTGTGTGTGTGTGTGTCTTACAAGTGTATATCACATGTATCCATACTTAGCCTAAATATTTATAACACGATGTGAGTGTTACTGTGAACAGAAAGTGTTTCTTCAGGCAGAATAACATTGTGTCTTACAGTTATGGAGTAACTGGTGTGTAGTTGTGTTGAAGCAACCGAATGGAACGACAGGTTACACAAGGATCTCAGCTTTTTTTAAAGGCAGAATACATGCTTCCAGAAGAATTTCATGGATTTAGTTTGTAATTCGTTACGTGGATTTACGAAATACATTCATGTGTTTGGAGGAGTGTGGCTTTGGACGGTGAATAGCATAGAGCGTGGGATTATAATTTCAGTTCCGGCTGTAACCGGCTGCTTTTGTTGGTGTGAAAAGCTCAGTAACGTGAGCTGGCATCTAAATGCATTCTTTAGCGTAAAGTTACCACGATGTTTAAGAAATGTACCATGTTTTTTTTTATAGACTAAACTCAGATTTTAAATAGTCCTTTCACAGTAGTGCATGTCGCAAAGCGGCTTTACATTTTAGCAGAAGAGACGAGAACGAAGGAAAAGAAATGATATAAAAACAGGAAGAGTGGCTGTTGGTAATATCTCTCTTGCAGCGTGCGTTTGCTTCCTATGACACACAGCTGCTTACAAAACCATCATTACACCATGAAGAGATGAGATTGTGATATCGTTGGTGAGGTTATAATGTGCTCTTGACTGTACGTTACAGAGACGGCTGATGTGCTCCAGGAAGGAAACAAGAGGAGAACAACAGCCGAACGCCGTGAGCTCGCTGAAGCTATAAACAATGATGGATTGTTTGTGTCAGGAAGTTCAGGGAATTGGGTGAATGAGGAACTTTCTGGAATGAAGCGGGGAAAAACCTGGAACTGAAATATGACATCCTGCAATTAGAAATGTTGTACATTTTTTAATAAAATTCTCTCAAGAGCAAATGATCTGAGCTGTTGATGTTATAGCTCTTACTGTACATCTAAAGCAACTTCTTTGTGTCTAGTTTTATTTCTTCTGAGGATAGAAGAAGAGACGTCTGAGACGAAATTAATGTTTAAACAAATCATAACCGAGATATGAAAGAGCAACCCCTGACTAAAAAGACTATTTGTATTAACTAGTAAGTATCATGGTTAAACTATGGCTAGTGTAGTAAAAGCACGGTAAATTTGTGGATACTATGGTTTTACGTCAAATGAATCCAAAAACACCAAGATTACTCCATAGATAATGTGTGATGTTCGATCATTCTCTGTTGAGTTGTAGGTCATACTTTTAACTTTGCTTTTTGACTAAGAGACCTGTCGTAAGATTCTGTAATAACGACACACTGAACACTTTCTGTTCTGTCGGTTGTGGTTCAGGTTTGTTTCCAGGGAAGTCTCTGAGAGCCGGATGTGTGTGGAGGTGGACTCGACGTTGAGGGTTTTGTCCTGGTTCATTAATGCTCACTGGTGTCATTTGCACATATTTGCCTGTGGTGGGAATGAGAGTTCAGCTTTTGGGGTTCACGTCTGTTTGTCAACACACATTTTGCATGATATTTGGATCCACTGGGTCCTGTGCAAAAGACAGTAGGAGTGTGTGCTGAAAACAGACATGTTCCTGTTAGTGCTGTGTGTATGTGTATGTGTATGTATTTTTTTTGCATGAAAAGAATATCTGTGAAGACGAGATTAGCATCTGCACATTTTATCCCCAATGCACATGTACAGATAGAGCATGAGAGAGAATATTTCTACTGTTATCATTTACTCAAACTATTCATCATTTCTGTTCCTTGTAATCAAATCAAATTTATATTGGGCCTAAATGTTACATGCAAAATCTCAACTAAGTTTAGAAATTGTTTTAAATAAGTTTTTATTAGGCAATCAATAGAAGCTCAACTTAAAACCTAAATGAAAATATAAAAATAAATAAAAACTTGAACTAAAATTAATAATTAATCATAATATTGTTTTATTTAATAATTATATATATATATATATATATATATATATATATATAATATTTTGTAGTTATAGTTTTTAATTAAATTAGTTTTAGTTTATATATATATTAATTATATAATACAAAATTGAACTAAAATGTATATAATTAAAAACAAATATTGATATAGTTTTTTATAGTTATAGTATTTAATTATATTAGTTTAGTTTATATATATATATATTGAAATATACTGTATATTATATTATATATATACGTATATTCAAATAAAAACCAAATAAAAATATGAATAAAGCTACAATAAAAAAAGAATCTCTGCTATGTATTTGTTTATTTAATTGTATATAATTTGCTTTAAGCAATTTCTGAATAATGTTTGTGTTTGTTTGTGTGTTCTCAGGTTACAGCTCATAGATGATCTGACCTATGAAGATGTCAAGAAATGCTACAGGGGTTCAGTAAGTGTTTATTTAGCTTCTCACATATATAACTAATTCTGAATCATCCGTGTGTCAAATCATGGAAACATGAACTGTAAACAGTTTCATCTTAATGAATAAAACCGTCCGTGCAGTTTAGCGTTGTGTGGTGAATCTTTCATCAGTCGTGCAAGATTGTGGTTAAACATTACAAACCTCTTGGCTCCTCTTCGTTTGATTCTGTGAGGTCTGTCGAACCCTCGGGCGCTCGGCACAGATCAACCCTGAAGACAACGCTGCTTTTGATCAGGTGGAAATCAGTGAAGTACTTTCCAGCGGTTGTGCGGGACTTTCCATCTCTTAACAAACGCTGAGTGGATGTTCTCAGTTTGGGTTGCGAGAGGACACACGCACTCAGTGTTAGAGATGTGGGACTCGTGTTCTGGTTGTAGTTACATTGATCTTGAAATGGAAGCTTTTCCATGTAGATTCTGTCATTCATGTAAATGAGCTGGCTGAGGATGGGCGGAGTCTGTCCAATCAGATTGCAGGATTCACAGCGTGTGTGACGAGGATGCTGTAAAACCGTTTCTTCTGTTAGATGTCAACAGCATGTTTTCTTCACAGACCGTCAGCAAATACAACTCGCAGTACCACAAACTCTTCTCAGCCATCCCAAACGAGGAGATTCTCATGAAGGGTAAAGATGATCACATCACCATCATCATCCGTGTGCTGTGTTTACGTGTGAAAATGACGTCTTGTTGTGTGTTTGCTGTAGTATATTCCTGTGCTCTTCTGCGGGATATCTTGCTCCAGGGAAGACTTTACATCTCCAGAAACTGGCTGTGTTTCTATGCCAACCTGTTCGGGAAAGACATCAAGGTTTGTGCTGAATACATGTGGCTGTTCTTTATTGTGCGTGCATCATGGGATATTTTCTCTGTTCTCTGTGTCTGGGTTACTAAAGGGTTTTAAACCGTAATATTAGCATATTTAAGTGTCACATTTATGTTGTTTTGTACTATAATAATATATATTTGCAACTTTCCTGTAAGCAAACCACAAACAAAACAGTCAAGCTTTATCCCTCAGTCATGAAAAACGTGAAAATATGAGACCGTTCTAATAGTGTGATTTACAGGCCAGGATATTAAAGTCATGAAAAAGAAGAACATTTCGAAAATGAATGTAAACTTGGACAGAAAATATAAATGTTTTTATGGTTGGATCTAAAATATTTAATAGGCTGAAGGTTTTATTTGTGAGTGCCATATTACTTAGTGAAAAATAAACTAATTATATATATATATATATATTAGTGCTGTCAATCGATTAAAAAAATTAATCGGATTAATCACACATTTTTTCTGTGATTAATCACGATTAATCGCACACAACTATTTTATTTTAAAATACACTTTTACATTTTAATAATTTCACATTTAATCTTCAAATTGATGTAGAAACAACATATTTCTTTAACAGCATCATTTTATGAAAGCTAACATTTTGATATTAGTATTGTAACTGATGTCTCTATTAAATTGATTATTTTAACATGAATTATAGCCATTCAACAGTATAATTGAGAGCTCATGTAGGAAATATACAGAAATTGAAGGACACTTTACAGTCTTTATTAATGCTAAATTATAAATTAAATGCAGAAGAATTCTCATTAAAGCTACAAAATCACATTGATTTCTTCTTTTATTTTGTTCTTTGATTAACATTAGTGACAGGAGTCAGAGCAGCACGTTTAAGAGCGCGGCCCCTTTAAGAGCTGTCTCAGTACGCAGATCTGACCGTCACCGCACTCCCATTTTCACAACTCTTTGCATTCATTTAAGATTTTATTTTACATTTTGAAGTCTGTGCTTAAGAAAATGCTCGACAAAACGGGCTTTCTGACATAATCTTGTGTGGTTTTATCCATTCAAGCACGAAAGAGAACTTAACATGGATGTGCTGTCTGACAGAGATTCACCGACGCAGCCTTCAGCCCGTGACTGTTTACACCAGACTGGACCTCGCGTTGCGTTTTGCCGCGTCCCACAGTTTAGAAGCTGTCTATCTTCATTGAACACGTCAAAGCAACTGTTTCAAATCGCGCTTAAGTGGTTTAAAAGCCTGTACACGAATAAGAGCGTGATTACATAATGTAACGCTAGACAAAGGATGTCAAAACAAACGGATGCTGCGTTAATTGCGATAAATATTTTCTCACGCGTTAATTTGAAAAAATTAATCGCATGCGTTAACGCGTTAACGTTGACAGCCCTAATATATATATATATATACAGTATATATATATATATATATATAATAAATACAATATAATATTTTTGTAATTAATTA
Source organism: Triplophysa rosa (assembly GCF_024868665.1). Lineage (NCBI taxonomy): Eukaryota > Metazoa > Chordata > Actinopteri > Cypriniformes > Nemacheilidae > Triplophysa > Triplophysa rosa. The sequence continues at coordinate 1,771,068 of NC_079892.1, read as the reverse complement.
ATTATATATATATATATATATAAATTGTTTATTGCTACATGGAAAAAAGTACATACTGTAGTTAACGTTATTCACTATAGTAAATGTAGTATACACAGTATTTGTTACTATACTGTTTATATTAATATATTATTTAACTTTAATATTTACTATAGTAAGGTTCAAAAACACTGTACGATCTATGATTTTTACTACTGCTTACTATAGTAAATACTGTAGTATACTTCAATATTAACTAAACACTGTATGATCTATGAATTTTACTGCCGTTTACCGTAGTAAATACTGCTTCAAAAACACTGTACTATCTATAATTTTTACTTTTATTTACTGTAGTAAATACTGTAGTATACTTTAATATTTACCAAAGTAAGATTCAAAAACTATACTTTCTATGAATTTTACTACCGTTACTACCGTAAATTTACTACCGTAAATATTTACTATTTACTACCGTAAATATTAAAGCTTACTATAGTGTTTACTATAGTAAGCTTTAATATTTACTAGAGTAAGGTTCAAAAACACTATACGATCTATGAATTTTTCTACCGTTTACTATAGTTATTATAGTAATTATAGTATTATAGTAATTAATACTTTAATATTTACTATAAAAAAGTTCATAAACACTATACGATGTATGAATTTACTACTGTTTACTATAATAAATACTGTAGTATACTTTAATATTTACTATAAAAAGGTTCATAAACACTGTACGATGTATGAATTTACTACCGTTTACTATAATAAATACTGTAGTATACTTTAGTATTTACTTGAATAAGGTTCAAAAACACTGTACGATCTTTGAATTTACTACTGTTTACTATAGTAAATACTGTAGTATACTTTAATATTTACTTACTATAGTAAGGTTAATATACTCTAGAGTCTAGACTATCTATGAATTTTAACACCGTTTACTGTAGTGAACACTGTAAGTATACTTTATTATTTACTAGAGTAAGATTGAAATACACAATACTATACTGTACTCTAGTGTTTACTGTAGTAAACGGCATTAAAATTCATGGATAGATCAAATTCATATATTACTTTCATATAGTTCGTACAGTACTTTAATATTTACTATAGTAAGGTTCAAAAACACTATGTATGTTTTACTATAGTAAATCCTGAATTATACTAGTATGCTTGATGGTGGTATTGGATGTTTGATTGATGACCTGATGTGGTACAGAGTGTTTGTACTGTAATGTACTGTAGTAACGGTTTGGCCTGAAGTCACAATTGCTCCACAGTAGCGAGATATTGAGTTCATGACCTCACGCAGACCCGACGCGCTCTCTAAAATCTGTTGACATTTCATCTGTTCCAGACACTGTGTTCCATCTCTTTCTCTTTTGGCTGGTTTGGATGAGTGCATTCTGTTTGTTTTGTCTTGTTTAACACCGATAGAACTGAAAGTACAAAGATTAAAGCCCTGGAGTGAATGCGCTTCATTTTATATGACGTGCATCTGAAGGTTATGGATCTGATATTGAAATGGAATTGGGTTGTGATGTCTTTGAATCTTTTCTGATGGTTCAGGTGGCCATACCGGTGGTCTCTGTGAGCCTGGTCAAAAAACACAAGACAGCCGGACTGGTTCCCAACGGCCTCGCCATCACCACAGACACCAGTCAGAAGGTGCAGAAACACACACGCGCACATCTCAGGGTTCCTACGCGTTTTGGAACAGTATGGATTTGATTGTTTTCCAGGTCTGGATTAGTATGGAAAAAAGAAAATGACGAGTTTCCAGACTATTGCCCTATTCGGTTTTCTAAAATATTAAATGAAGACTTTCTGATAACAAATGTATTTTTATGAAGTTTGGAGCATGTTTCGAGCGCTGCCAAAAGAGCGGCGCTAGACCAGATCTGGAAAAGTATGGAATTGATCAAAAATGGAAAGTGTGTAGGAACCCTGACATCTGCACACATGCACACGCTTATTCACTGAACGCTTGACAGGACGGCTATGAAGTCGTCTGGTTCAGTGCCAGTCCAAACCCTCATCATGAGGCCAAACCAGATCTCAGGATGTTCTGGGTCACAAAGTTTGACAAAACAACTCAAAATGATCTTGATTGCTTCTTTTAGACAGGAGATTCAATTGATACGTTTGCTGAAGTCATCAGTGCTTGTTTATTCAACTCTATTTGTGTTTGATTTCTTTTGTATAGTATGTGTTTGTGTCTCTGCTGTCCCGGGACAGTGTGTATGATGTGCTCAGACGAATCTGCACACACTTACAGGTGACACACGCACATTACAGCTCATCATTTATAGCCGTTTTATTGCTTTCTTGTTTAGTACACATACATGCATGTTCAGTGTGTATTTTACTGCGACACACAACCACAGAAACATGATTTGATGATGGTTTTCAGGTGAATGGGAAAAAGAGCTTGAGTTTGAAGGAGTTTCTGGAGGAGCCCGGCTCTCTGTCAACGGTACGAATTATAACACACACACTCCTTCGTTTGGCAGACGTGACTTACACGGTGTGGTTTTATTAATGCTGGACATTCATGACACCACAGTGCAGTCATCGTGCAGCTCAGAGCTCTGACATGTTTGTTTGATGTTGGAGACCGTCTGAAATGTTTCTTACTGGTTGTCAGGATGAGTTTCCGGTTACCACTGACTTCACACCAGTGTTGAAATGGCGCAGGAAGCCGTCAGCCCCGTCAGTGTCGTCCTCTCTACCGGACCTGCTGGGAAACTCCACCAGCAGTCTGAGTGCAGGAGACGCCACGTACACGGCAGAGACCCCACTCGAGGGTAACACACACACACACACACACACCTGCTTTATTATCTCTGTGGGGACAGTCCACACAAGCTGTATATTTTATCCCCTAAACCTAAAGATCATAGAACACTTTGCATTTTTAGATTTAAAACAAATACTGTTCTGTACGATTTATAAGCTTTTGTGCCCATGAGGACCTCAATTTTGGTCCCCACGGTGACACGAGTCCCCATGTGTTGGTGTGTATTCAGGTTTAGGTCCCCACCGGGATATACAAACATGAACACACACACACACATACACTGACCAAAATTATAAACGCAACACTTTTGTTTTTGCCCCCATTTTTCATGAGCTGAACTCAAAGATCTAAGACTTTTTCTATGTGCACAAAAGGCCTATTTGTACTTGTATATACACACAAACACATATACAAACACACACTTACACTGCAGAGACCCCGCTCGAGGGTAACACACACACACACACTAGCGACCTTCCCTCACTGTAAACTTTACCTCCATCGTTTATTGACTATGCAAATAATCGACGGCAAATATTGTGTTTGTTGAGTTTATTTGTCACTCTGCATATTAATATCAGTTGCGTTTACTGTTCGTCTCTTGAGGTATTTGCACAGTATTCTGACTCATCTTCCACTGAACTCTTTCAGCTGTAATGATGTTGTGTTGACACAAAGATTTTTTTGGATACATGAGAAGATATGAAAACGTTCACACAGTGTTTGTGTGTGAGCAGATGATCTGCAGACATTTGACTGTCAGTCACCTCTTAACCACAGACGTCCTGTTACTGTAACCACCGGTGTGAGACGTTCTTTCAATGTTGTGTGACGCTGGATTTTAAACGGACCGAGTGCATGACGTCCACTGTGATGTGATGTTTTGTGTTCTGTAGAGAGACGTCTGGAGGCTGAGAAGATTCTACTGTCTGAACCGGTGCAGGAACTCGGTCAGATGGAATATCATCTCCTGAAGTTCTTCATACTGCTGTCAGTCCAAAGCTCAGTACATACATGCATTCTCTTTTTCTAAAGACCCAAAACATGTTTTTAAAAGCTGTTCAATGTCGCCCTCTGCTGGTCACAGACCTCATTTGAATCGGGCTGTTAGTCTGAGTTTCTTTTAAATAATAATAGTCTTTATTATAATGTGGAAAAACATGATTAAGAACAGTTCTGTGTGTTTGTGTTCGACAGCATCATTCTGCTGATCATTTCTTCATGTTATCTGGCGTTCCGCGTGTGCAGTCTGGAACAACAGCTCTCATTCCTCAACACACAACCTTCAATGTCCATGAGAGACAGGTACACACACACACACACACACACACACACTTAATGCCCGATCACTCCAAAAACAATCTTTTCAAAGTATTAAAATCATTTTAAAATCACTTATTGCAAACAATTGTGATATGCACGTTGCCATATTTCGGTTACTTCGCGCATATTTTATATTTTTTAAAAATATGAAAAAATTTGAATCTAACTTTTATTTGTATTGTTTATTTTTCTTTATTTAATATTTTAAAAGCCCTTAGCTACAAAATCATGTATTTGCGTTGTATTGCAAATGGCGAGATGTGAAATAAAGCATTAAAACATTTGCGTTCACTTTCATGTTTTGACTATTTTTGTGTAACGTTACGTTAAAGTCCCAGTGAAATAAAAAATGACAATGCCTATTTTTTCATGAAATATTGCAGCGTTTATTGTAAATAGTTTACCAATGTGGGTCATTCTCTTCTTAAAATTCGTGTGCCCTCATAATCTTCAGTTAAAATGTGAAAATGCACTTCCTTCCTGTAGTGACTATCCATCTTGAATGACCAATGTTTGACGGCTTGGGCGGAGCATCCGTTAACTCCTCCCCTTCAACTGTCAGTCTGCTGCCAGTTCCATTTCAAAATGCAACGGCTGTTTTTACACATCCAATCAAATCGCAGAGAAAGACGAAAGCCACGCCCACTCTTTTTCTCAAAAGAATTCCATTTCACTCGGAAATGCATTAAAATACGTAAATAAAAACGATCGCAACTTCCGGTTCACATTAAAGTCCCCGCGAACCGTAAGTTGCGATCGTTTTTACTTCCGTATTCTGACACATTTCCGCGTGAAAAGGAATTTCAAAGGAGACACTTAGTGGGCGTGGCTTACGTGTTAAACTGCGAATTGATTGGATGTGTTAAAACAGCTGTTGCATTGATTTTGAAATGGAACTGGCACCAGACTGACAGTTGAAGGGGAGGAGTTAACGGACGCTCCGCCCAAGCTGCCTAAATTACGTCATTTAAGATGGAGAGTCATTTCAGGGCGGACGTTTATTTTCAAAATTTTACTGAAGATTGTGAGGGCACACGAATTTTAAAAAGAGAATGACTCACATTGATCAACTATTTACAATAAACGCTGCAATATTTCATGAAAAAATTAGAATTGTCATTTTTAATTTCACTTTAACGTTTGGTTCTTTTTCCAGGTAACCCTGGTTCAGACCTGTGCCAGCAGTGCAAGATAGCATACAGCCGTCGCAGGAGATCAGCGATAAATCCTCTCGATGTGGGACAGCAGTAGTGAAGTACAGTAGTGTTTAGCTATTCAGCCAGCGGAGGGCGAGACGGAGCGTGCCGAGTGTTCTGTCCCGCCTGCACTTCTGTGAGGATTCCCAACAGCGGGAACATTAGCCATAGGAGCCTGGCTTTACCTAACACATGTGTGTCGAGGATATATCCAGAATACAGGAAATATCTGCCGGGGTCGGACTAGAGATTCATGTTACGTTCAAGGTTCTGAAACCCTCTGGTGTTACCTGACCCTGATGTCGAGAGACTGTAGATGTGTGGATATCTATATTTTTAACTCGCTGTTTGTGTTTGTCCATAGATGTTTTTGTTAACATTTCACATAGCCAAGCTGGAGTGTGTACAGTTACCAGTGTTTCCTACACTGCAAATGACCATGCACTTGTTTTCAAGAGAATATATCTTAAACTGAGTTCATTCTGAGCCGTTAAGGTTTGCAAAACATAAAAAAAAATTAAGTTTCAGCATTTTACAAGTTCTCTTACAGTTTTTCTAATTGAAAAAATGTTCTTTTTTGCAGTATACAAGAACAGTCTTCAAGAAAGTCAGATGTATTTTTGCAGTTGTTCAATACACATTTCATCCGTAAAATAATTTCAAATCATTCTTAAAGCTTCAGAAATAATCTCACAGTTGTACACAAATCATGAGGGTGTATAAACGGAGGAGTTTCAGGTCAAAGTAAAGCTGGAAAATAAAGATGACCATCACTTCTGATGGAATCTCTCGATGAATGTTACAGACAGACGGCGTGTGGTACAGTTTGTCTATTATCTACATGTAAATGTATGTATTGTATCAAAGTGCATTGTAGGTGGAGCCCGCAGGTCATACTTGAAATATTCGCTTGCATGTCAGGCATGCGAACACATGCTAGATGATGTAGGAGATCGATATTTAATACAGTGATTGAATTGTTAGGTTGTGGTGTACGTGAGATAAAATGATGTTTTGTACAGATGGAACGTATCTGAAAATATTGTCATGCATGTGATTTTGGCCACGCTGTAAGAAAGTCAAAATTGTTTTGTAATTATCTGACACAACACAGGTAGAGAGTGAAATCTAATAAATACTTTCACCAGATTATTTTTGGTGATTGTGAGTGGAACAATGTGCATTTGACTATCTGCAGTTTTACTCAAGCGTGTGTTTCTGTATTCAGCCAATAGGGGGCGACAAAACATCAATTTTGTACTTTTCATTTGTTTTCTCATGTACGGCGAAAACCTTTTTGAAAACCTTTACAATTGCTTAATATAGCATTACAATAAAAGTGTATTGTGCTATTAGGATATTTCATTTGATCACTTAAAAGTATACTCAAAAGATGTCCGATGTAGTCCCAAGTGTACTTGTACTTGCAACATCTAGTATACTTGAAAATATATTCGCACTTTGCTTCAGTATACTGTACATAATTATTCAATTCAATTTGATTTCTAATGTGCTTTTCACAATTTTGCATTGTTGCAAAGTGGCTTAACAGATAAGATCAAATGAACTTTAAATAAACTTGTTTGTGGTGTTATTTAGTAGGTTAATAGATGACAACTTGTTCAAATGGTTTTGCTGAAGTCTATTTGTGTATTTTGGAGGTTGTGATATGGTTTGTGTGTTAAGCTTGACACGCCTGATTCCTCGAGGCGTTAAACTGAGATCTGAGGCGAACAATGTCTGGAATGTTCCAGCAAACCCTTTGAGGGTCACGGTGAGGGAGATTTGACCCCACGGGTCACTTTAACACTCGCTGTGTATTTACTGTGCTTCTGAATCTCAGATGATAGAAAAATAAGACACATTTTATAATGAATCAAACGTCTGCTGGTGTTAGAAGGGAAAGTCATGAGGGAGAGTTTTACAAGCTTCACATGAATACAGAGTCTGTTTAGTAGTCTGTGTGTGTCCGAAACAATGACACAATGTTCTGAAAACAGTTTCTTTAGCGTCTGGTGTTCACATACAGATGTTTGTGTCAGTAAATCTCTTTTATGGATGTTTTGTGGCGCGAGCTGTTTTAAGACAGACTCAACTGAATCTGGAGTCTATTTAAATGCCCTAAATTTAAATTACTCGCCCTCAGATTGTTCCAAACCTGTATAAATGTCTTTGTTCTGCTAAGCACAGAAGAAGATATTTATAAGAATGTCAGTAACCAAAACGATCTCATCTCCCATTGACTCCCATAGTATTCATTTCCCTACTATGGCAGTAAATGAGAACTGTTTGGTTACTGCCATTCTTCCAAATATCTTCTCCGTAGTGTTCGACAGAACAACGACGTTCATGCAAGTTTGGAACAACATGAGGGTGAGTAAATGATGACAGAAATTTCATTTTGGGGTGAACCGCCCCTTTAACCACTTCAACTGAGTTACACACCTTCATGTACACAAAGTAAAACAGATTTACAATTTTTAAAGAAGATTCTTCATCTGGGCTCTTCTGTCAGATTGATTTCACACACTGCAGTCCACAATAATTTGGGGCGATATGATCCGCCTTCTTGTGCTAACACAAACATTTATCTAGTCCAGTGTATATTTATTTTCCTAAGGTGGGTCCAGTTAAAAGATGCCTGAAGCTCTCAGATTCACTGACATTTCAGAACCGCAGGACATTACGCTTTCAGATTATTAGGATTACTTTAGGAAGAGTTTTTAATGAAATTGACTATTCAATGTGTGACATTTTCCAGCACAACGCTACCCACATGAGAAAAATACTGTGGTATACTTGAGTGTTTACTACTGTAGTAGAGTTTTTGAGCATTACCATAGTAAATGTTAAAGTGTAAAGTAACAGCACATAATATAGTTTATTAGTTCACAATGCTACAAATACAGTACATATACAGTTTAGTACAACTTACTACAGTTTACTATAGTATATACAGTATTTTCCATGTGGGTAGGGTGTGGTTGCCAGGGTGTTGCTATGCAGATGTTTTATTTTATCTGTTGCTATGTTATACTGGGTGGTTGCTAGGGTGATTGTATCTATGATATTTTATATTTATTCTGTTTTTTTCTAATGCAAGTTTATGAGATTTACTTTTGTCACTTGTATGTTTAGGATTTAGTTCAACCTGCTGATATAAGCAAAACATCGTCACGCCCGCAAACAAAATGTAAAACTCAAACACTCATGAAGTATTTTATACCCTGAAAATATTCATTATAATCATTCTAATAGATTTGATTGTGTTTTTTTTATTCTGGTCAAATGAATAAAATGACAGCCGTGTCCTCTCTTTCTGTCGTGCAGTCCAGTGTGATTTAAAGCGTTAATGTCTCTGTGTCTGTCAGGTAAGTGTTTAATGATCTTCAGTATTGATTCAGGTCATAAAACACACACTGCGCATATATTCTGTTAACTTTACTCTTCCACCAGACAAAAGGCTTTGGGTCGTAACAAATGATCCTGTGAAGGTGGATGGAACAGATCATTTACAGTTCATCTTAACAACATAAACAAATGCGTGCGCATGCGCACTTTTGTGACCCCAACTGAACTTCCGGTACACATTCACAAACAATAGAGTGCCTGTAGAGTATTTCTGATATCAAACAAAAGAAACCGAGAAGAACCGCGTTACTTGGCTAAACTTGTCTCTCCAATATTTTGAATTTAGACTGCGATGCCAAGCTCAACCGCTAGATGTCAATGTACCATACGGTTTGTTTTAATGCGACTGAACTAGGACCCATTCAACTAATTGTTTATTTCATAAAATAAACGTACAACAAATCTTTTATTTAATACAATTATCATACAGTAAAATAATAATACAAATTAATATTAACACACATTAAATCAAATATAAATAGTTATATCCAAACACAAACCGGAAGTTAACTGTGGGTCAGGCGCGCGCGCGACCTATAAAACGGCCTATCGAGTTGATTATGCGTTTGATAAGAGAAGTCAACAATGTGTCAAACTGAGCTCAGATTTGTCAAGTCTACAGTCAAAAGTTGATCTTATTGAAGATCTCAATATGAACTCAAACATTTCTCATCAAATTGACCCAAATCCAGATTATTTTATCTCTACATTTACTTTACACCTCCACACTCTACATGTGTCTCAGAATATATTTTCATGTTCAGGTGAACACATGCCCTAACGTCACAAACTCAAGCATAGTCTTCATTGATAACGTCTCATTTTATGGCCGGTGGGTTTTTGTGAGATGTTGTAATTCCGTTAAACCCCATTGAGTAAACCTCATTGTTCTGTGTCTGGATTTCACAAACTGATGTCGCTGTCACATCTTTGTTTCAGAAACAGTGCGTGTTATTAGTTTCAGGTTGAGATGACGGTGAGTCAGTGAAGATCATCTGGACCACACATCACATTGACACTGAGTTTCGTTCTGAGAGGACATGAGCGTCATTCTCCAAGGATTAGCTGAGTTTCCAGACGCGTGTTCACACCTTGTTCTGACTGAAGCTGTGAGATGTTTGAGCTGTCGGTTTTCCCACAGACATTTACATGACAACCTGGCGAAGACATTTTAGAGGCCATTAAAGGAGTAGCTCACTTCAAAAGAAGCCCCCGTTGACTTTCCGCGGTCATTTTTATTCCTACTATGAAAAGTCAACGCGCGCTTCTTGTGAAGGGAACTGCTCCTTTAAAACCACGTGTACAAATTCAGAAGAATTTCAAATCATGTCTGCCTTGAAAATAACTAGCAAACTAATATAAAGGCTGTTGAAACTCTTCAATCTGTCCAAACAAAAATAGAACTTGCTCATGAGGGGTTTCAAAGACATCCGGACAGTTTAGACCCCTTGTGTTTTGCGTTTCCGGAATTCAGACTCTTCGGGAGGGCCACATGGGCTCTCCCAGGGCACCGGACCGCCGTATCCAACACATGACACCTTAAAACAAAAATGATCTTCAGATCATATAACTGACACAGTCCTCTCTGGAAAAACGTGATGGCTGAAAAATAATGTAACAATTTCCATTACAGACACCATTAAGACCCATAAACTGGCTTGCACTAAAACCAGTATAGAATTCCTTTATGTTGTGTGTATTGTCTCCCATCTGTCAGATAACATCCCACCACCAATATAGAACTCAACACAGCACCAGCACAGACACCGTGTCCGTTAAAATCACCATTAAATCCATCAATTCTTTTATAATTCAGAATAAGTTTCTATCCATTTTTCTAGGCAAAGCCTACAGTAGTCAGACATCATACGTCACCTAAACTGACAAAACCACTGCGACGTTATTAGAATTCAGACGTAACACTCCCACTCGCACGCGCCTCCCACCCTGCGCTGCGCGTGCACGTCACCGCACAGCGATCGTCGGTCAAAGCAGCGCGGATCTACCGGCTGAGCTCGGCGCGTCTTTACTGGAGTGAACGGTGTCGGAGCGGACGCGTGCATAACAAGAACCGCTTTCGTTGGGATTAAAAGAGAAGCGACTCCGGATTCACTCGGACCGGGCTCACGCAGAGATATGGATACGCGCGTTCATATCGATCATTATAACGCAGGTGAGACGCGTTTGGCGCATAGGCGCATCGGGTCGATTTGTGTTTTTTTTTCTGTGTGTTACCGGGTCCGACACGGTTCTGGTTCTGACCCTCACGGAAAACCATCTGTACAGGGAACGCTTGATCTGTGCGGTTCTGGTGGGTCCGAATCGGTGTAGATGTTGCATGGCAATGCAATCCAAGTGCAATGGCCATGAGACCCAGTGCGCGTTTCCATTGACATTTATTTGGATCTGTATGGCAATGCAATGCACGCGCAATAGCCACTGTGTTTCCACTGAGATGAATGTATGCTCGACCCGGTCCAGATGATCGATTTAGTCTTTGTTGCATGATGTTATGAGCAGCTCCCTAGATCCAGACTATTTATATGAACAGATTCAGACATGTCATCGCTGAAGACAACACACGCTTGTCATGTGATGTTCATGCTTGTTGTGTTGGATCTGAGACCATAAATAGGCTTTTCCAGTGGATATGCATTCGTGTCCATACCAAACAAGGCACACGTCTGTGCTACTGAGCACCCTCGCTTGTGTTGTGTATTGAATGATGCATGGACCAGGCATGTTTGTTTTGGTGGTGATTGGTGGGTTCGTCTTTGTTTGGATCTGAGCTGTGGATGACATCTGTCTAGCTGTTCTGGAGTCAGTCTGCGTGCATATGACCGATGCAATCGTGCAACATTGGTCAGGGTGTGTTGTTATGAAGACAATTCAACTAGGATTGCCTGTCGGGCTCCCTGTGTGGTAAACTTCATAGACGGCATTATTGAGCCGAAGGGCTCCTGCATACACATCTTCCTAATAAACTGTGATATGATTGCTTTTCTATCATAGTCAATAATCTGCCTGTGTCTCAAAACCTGGTGAGCTGCCTACATAGACAGCGTTTCCGAGCATCACGAAGAGCTGCCTTCCCTTCATATCGACACTGCATGTCATAGCTTTACAATCCAGGCAAAGGCAGGACAGAGGGTTTCCTACACACACGTCTGATGAAAAATGGCTAGATTTTGCGGAGACATGAGAGGATTTGATATCGTCATGTCATCTTTATGATGTGCTGTCATTCTATGAGCAGAGCTGGTTTTGTCCAGGAATCGAATCCGTTTATATTGCGTTGAAGATCTTGGGGGTGTCGAGCTGCGAGTCCTATAGTTTAAATCCATTCAAGCCGATATGGATTATTGTGTTTTATAACATGGAGCTATGAATAGTCTGATGCTTTATTCTGTGGAAGTTCTCTGGAAATGTAAAGCGCCGTGGGGAGTGAGGGAGGGCACTGGCACAACTGGTTTGTGTTCTTGTGTACATTTGAATATACTTATATAATATATAATTTGTGCTTTTTACAGCGAATATGAATTCATTACGACTAGGGATGCAACAATACAGCTCACCCACGGTTCAATACGAACCTCGGTTTTTCACCCACGGTTCTCGGTCCGGTTCTGATGGCTTCGGCACATTAAAGTGTTTTTTCATTGTTCTATGCTTATGTGACCAGGGTTTTTCCTGGCTCAAAATGAGGCGGAGGTGGTGCCATCCTGATCTTGTACACACACACGTAGGCCTACCGTACCTTTATTTGGCTTAACCAAAGTGACTTTGAGTTTGACATATTTAAAGTTCTAATAAAATTAGATAAAAATTACAATTATTAAGTTATATAAAACATTACTTTTATTCAACCAAACAGAAATGTTTTTTTAATCAAATAAAGCTTTTTTTATCATTTCAACTAACTTTTCAGCTCACAATAGCCAACTGAATTAACCAGTCTTACTAATTCACATCTTGCATTCTCTGTGGTTCACTTTAAATGATTCGGTGAGCTCTTGGCTAGTAGTGACTGAAAAGTTCAATAGTTTAAATGAATCGGTTCAAATGAGTCATTCGTGTGCGAGTCGTTCTGAACGCAATGTGCGTTCATACTGGCGAACTCGCTGTGTACAGTATACGCTGATTCAACGATCCAACTGCACAGCTAAAGACATTACAATGATGTACGTCATGTTCATTTAAGAAATTTCAAGAAATTAAACGTACTTGGATGCAAAACAAACATCCTTGAAACACAGGCTGGCTCTTGTTCTGCATCTCTTTTTAGTGCTTCAGTGTGCTGATAACGAAACAGCGCCTCCACTGTGGTGTAATGTCACAACTGCTGTTACAAATGACAGTCTGTTAAATGCACGCATCATTTCTTGTGAAGACTTGCAGCATAATTTTGGCAAGAGCCTGAGGCGGCACGACATTTGACGGAGGCGGCCACCTCCAATTTCTCTATGCAGGAAAACCCCTGGTGACAGGAACAATAAAAACTTGAGAAGAAAAAAAACTATTTTACTGAAATTCTCTTTATTTGATTTTATTATCTCTTTTAAAACATAAATACTGTATATTGCTTGCTCTGCCTCGGAGTGCCTCCATGTAGCCCGTCCGTGACTTCACGTACTCTTTAATCACGTTGGAATGGTCACGTGGAAGTTCCGACCCATGAGTGTGAAGAAAGAAGACCTTGGATGTTGAATGACACGCTATATGTCTTTGTGCAAGATTATTGTTTAAAACGGTGAGTTCGTGTGCGTATCAAGGATGTTTCAATCTTTTGAAATCTAAGTCATGCGTGACCTTTCCAACGTGATGGTGTAATACGGAAGTCGTGGACGTGCGTCCTGGAGGAACTCCGAGGCATAGCAAGCCATATATTTATGTTTATAAAGTATTTACTTGTTCGTTTTCCTAGGAAATGACCAATCGTTTGGCTAGACAACACCCTTATTCATCGTTTAGAGCCTTTTGAAGCTGTGATGAAACTGAAATTTGGACCTTAACCAACACCGTTGAAGTGCATTATATGGAGAAGAACCCTGGAAAGCTTTCCTCAAAAGCCTCAATTCAACGGCTTGTGTGACGTGTGAATTATCATGAACTTTTAATTTTATAGTGAACAACTCCTTTAAGATGGAAGTGAATCATTTTCATCACAAGAAATGCTTCATTTGAAACCTTCGGTTTGCTACTGAGCTCGGCTGTGCTTTCATTCCAGGATGTTTTTAGTCAAAACTGATTTTCAGTCCTGTAAAAGAATCATAGAACCATTTAAAAATGAGCAAAGTCTTTCTTGCTCTTCACTTTGTTTTGACATGTTGGCATTTTGCAGATGCTTTTATCCAATAGTGAGGAAAGCAAATTGTCTTCGAGAGAGATAACATGAGATGTGATATCATACAAAGTTATAATGTTCAAACAATTTTCAGAGACAATACCTGTCGAAGGAGAGGGACGAGAGATGAGTTTGTTTAAAGCGTGAGCAAAATGCCGATGGCTTGATGAGGTTATGTTTGTGTTGTTGGAGAGATTTGTCTCCTAATTGCTTGAATATATTAATAACCATCGGCCTCGACACACAAGTGAATATCAGTTTTTATCAAATGATTTTTTGCGTGATTTCTTCATCCAGCAACTGATAAAACCATCACGAGAAGTCATGAACTCGTCTCGGACCTTGTTCGTTGGTGACAGACTGACGCTCATGTTTCTAGTCTGAGAATCAGAGATGCGTCTGGTTTTAGTCTCTCTCCATCTGATGAATTAAAGCGTTTCATCGAGAACTCTGCAGTCCCTCCAGCACACCTGAGCCTCATATGAGAGGTGTTTTCATATCCACGCTGACACAGACTCGGTCTGATCTGATCTGACGCTTTTGTTCACTGATATGATCAGAATCTTTTATATGCGGTCTATCACAGTCTAGTTATTTCTGCTGGAAAATCGACTTCATTCAACTCTTTGATTTGGTGAACACAGATCCTGGAACTGTTGGCAACGGTCATTAAAAGGCTCATACTGACTTCACCGTGACAAAATGAAACAAGATTCTCATTCGTCACGCTCCTTGACTGTAGTATTTCATCGAAAGGAAAAATAATTTGCTTCTGACTTTAATTAGTGTTATTGGCTTACTGGCCTCAGGTTTGTGTGTTAAATTGTGTTTCTGTGCGTCTCATGTTCTGGCTTTTGTCCATGTGTTGAATTACAGGATTGATGCTTGTTTTGCATGACCCCAACACCCCTCAATTTTCCTAAAATGTACACGTCTTGTTTTACTTGACATTTATTTTTGTCTTTAGGGATAATAACATTTGAGTCGTATTCTTTGTATAGCATGATGTTTCTGCTCCTGTTGTGTTTTAAGATCAGTCAGGTCGTAATGTCTGTTCGGATGCTGAATCAGAATCACATGACCCAGTTTCTTCAAATCTGTAAAAAAGGGACGGGTTTGCATGCTTCTGGAGGGGGTTTCTCATAGTTCACTATATGCATGGTTTACATTTTCCTATATTGTAAAATATGTAATATACTCATATATATATATATAATAAACATAAATTGGATTGTGGTCGCAAAAATGGTCTTTTATAAAGGTTAAATCACTACAGTTAGATTCATGCAGATTCGTCCCACAAATGACATCACGATTCTCATGCAAATGAGGTTCAACGGTGAAAATCCAGAGCTTGACCTCTTTGTCAGACGCTTTCGTAGCGCCACATTTATCAGTCTGATGTTGGGATCAAAGATCTGCTGTTGGACAGATGCATGTGCTTATCATTACTGTACACGTCACACATTAAAGGACACGTCTATCTGTCAGCACCTTTCATGCGACTTTACTCTGTGGTGCGTATATGCAAATACAGTAACTATGCATGTGTTCAGTAAAAACCTTCAATCTTTAATCTTGAAATCATGACTATGATCTGCTTTCATCATGTGATGTTACGTTCAGGACTGGGGCTTCTTTATTTTTTCCTAATAATCGTATGTTTTTGTATGTGTGACATCATACAAGTTCATCCCTGTTGAAAAAAACAGCATATGCTGGTTTGGTATGTTTTGATGCTGGTTTGATCATCTTAAACCAGCACAAACCAGCATCAAAACATACCAAACCAGTATATGCTGTTTTTTTCAACAGGGATCCACCACATTGTAAAATAGTTACAAATTTTTCATGAGATCAGACAAACATGCAGTTTGATGAGGTCATGTGACGACAGTGTGGCACAAAAAATCTGATAAAAGAATGAGAGAATTGTCCAAAAAGCTGCAGGTGTGTGATGTCTTCTATCGAGATATGAAGAAAAACATTTTATGATATTTGATACTAAAAGCATGACTCAAGGACAGCGGCCGAAGACGTGTGTGAAGAGAGAGAGAGAGAGCATTCCCTCAGTCTCCGAGCATCTCGGACGTCCTTGGTGGGTGTGAAGCTGTATCAGATGTCCCTTCACCTCAGGAGTTACAGTAAAACATTCAGCGGCTCCTCCTGAGCTCAGAGGAGATCAACACAGAGCTCTCTCACCCTCTCTCTCTCTCTCTCTC
>NC_079892.1:1744081-1752189 GCF_024868665.1 Triplophysa rosa | reverse complement strand
CCCTCTCTCTCTCTCTCACCCTCTCTCTCTCTCTCTCTCTCTCTCTCTCATTGTTTCATTGAAGTGTTTCTCCTGTTGGATTAACCACTAAACGTTACGCACGCAGAACAACACTCACGTCTGTCACAGATGAGATACACACTGACTGTAGTGTGTGTTGTGTGATGAAATCACATGAGAAATGTAAGAAAAACCTAGAACAGAATATGAATGTTGTCGTGTGTGTTTCTTGTGAGATTCCCTCAGTGATCTCCCATCATGCCCTGGGGCAGATTGTGCATCCTTCAGAGTTAAATGGAGTGTGTGTAATTCAGGTCACTGATAGTCCCATAGCATTTAAAGTGTCTCTCGCTCTCTCTCTCACATGATACTTCATGTTCTCGTGCAGATTAAAATGAATTTCATGTCAGAATATAATCAGTCTGAGATTACAGATCCTCCAGCCTCCTCATCTCTCGCTTCTGAAGAGATATTTTTTATCATTTTATTTATGGAACTGATTTGTTGCCCGTCCAAAACATTCATTTTAGCCGTTTCGGTCCACGTCTGTGAGATGTCATGTGACATTTAAAATGCTCATTTAAATGTCAAACATGGTTTCCTCTGCTTGTCACATGACACAATCCTCCTTTATCTCATTCTTCTGCGTCCAGAGACTCAAATACAGCTCATGCTCCAACCAACCTCATCTCTAGCACGAAGCGTCCTTCACATCTGTGAGAAACTGTTTAGAGTTTGTGAGAACAATGTCTCCATTCACCAGCGTATGTGCATGTTTACAGCTGCCGAGAATTATGGGATTGTTTCTAGGTGTCATGTGTGCATCATTCTTGCATCTACTGCTTCTGTGTATGAAAGTCATTGTGGTCTCCATGTTTTATAAATAGATTCACTGACCTAAATTACCAACTAATTGTGTCTATCCATGTTAATCATAAAAATGTGCATGTTACTCTAAAGTCATGACTGCAGCTGTAATGTGACAGAGGAGAACTGGTCCTCCCGGCTGAGACTGGTTTCTACTCAGGGGCGGTCTGATCGGTAGGACATTCTGTCAAAGTCCAGAACGGCGGCCCACGGCCGTGACCAGGGGCTGACTGGCCATCTGGAGTACCAGAAATTTTCGCGGGGCCAGACAGACGGATGTATTATAAACGCGAATGCACTAGCAAGTTGGACACGTATTATACACAGTATACACGTTATATACAACACAACGTCGACAGAAATGGTGGAGGCCGATTTTGTTTCCCAGTCCGCCCCTGTTTCTACTAAGTTTTTTTTCTCTATTTATTCATCATTTGAGTTTTGGTTCCTTGCCACAGTGCCGTGTTGGCTTGCTCACCTGGAGCCTGCTGATATGAGATCATCTTCTGCGAATTCCAAGACAGACAATGTGTTTTTTAATCTTTCATACAAGTTAATTGGTATCAAATGAGAAGACAAGTATCTTTATTACTAGGGCTGGGTCGATCGATTCTGATGTTCCGATCCGATTCCCATTCACAAGCTCTGGAGTCAATGATTACAGATTTAATACAAATCCTGTAGATATTTCTAAAAAAAGATCGGTAAATATCACATTACAGTGGTGAATTAAAAAACGAAATGAAGAGCCACAAACCTGTATATTAAACTTTAAACACACTTGGGTAAATTGAAACAGAACAGGTTATTTTTTATTTAAGATACAGTACAGAAAAGTGACATCTAGTGGAAAATGAAAGAAAAAAATGGATTCACAGCTTTTGAGAATCTATATTGAATCGACCGCATTTTAAAAAACGATGAATCGATTTTTATGTATTACTATTGTTTACATTGTAACGTTGTATCTAGATCATGTTGAGACATGTGTCACTTTTATAAAACTCAGATTGTTCTCCTAGTGGTTTTCTGTGGAAAATATAAAGATGTGCCATCCCTTCCGCTGATGCTCTTCAGAGTGTTTTCATTTAGACCGCTGTGTGTTTTTGGTGGTAACTGATACCCTGCATGTGTTTCTTGAAGTGATCGTGCGTCTTCTTCATGAGAAGTTTGATCATGAACCAAATAAATAGTTCACCTTCATCGTCTATTTACCACGGTTTAAAGAGTTTCAGAAGAACATCAGATACAGATTTACACCTCAAACTGCATTATAGAGGAGTACAGAACAGGTCATCTGGGTACGGTTGGTCAAGAGCGTTCAGAGAGGATTGAATAGTTCGTGTTGATGGTGAATGTTTGTGGTCATCAGGATGTCCAGCAGAAGTGAAACTGCTGAAGAGCATGTGAAGCCTATTTCTGTCACCTTCTCGGAAGATGACCGAGCACAATAGATTTCAGAGGGACAAGAAAAGACCTTTGAGTTCCATTCACTGGTAGAAGCTTTCAAATGAAGCCGATGCAATTATAGATTTATGTTTAGAAGATTCTCTCCTCGTGCCGAGAGAAGCACACGCGTTTTTTATTAGTGAAAACTGATGATAGTTAAATGAGATGCTTGCACTAACACAAAGACTTGTGTGTGAATCTGGGATGTGTTCTTGAGAAGTTGCTGAGTCTCTGCTGAGCGATGCGGAATGTTCCTGACCGGATGAAGATTCTGATGTAACGACTTGAGTCACGCTGTGTGATGTCGCTCGCTGTCAAACCGGATGCTGGCAGGATGAACGGTCAAGAGCTTACTTCAGCACAGTATCTAAAGAAAGAAATTATGGGTTGCTTAAGGAAAATGGAGGCTGTTTTTGATCAAATTACCGGAACAACTTGCACTATTTTTATGACAGTTAAGCACATTTGAAATAAAAAAATACTGTATTAATGTAATGCAATCTTTTTTTGTACATATTTTTGGTCTATTAATATATTTTTTGCTGAACTTTGGCCCGGATGTGTTTTTGTCACTGGCTCACACACATTTACTATCAAACAGACCTGCTCCGCCCTCTTTAGTCTGTTTCTGTCTAAACACAAACTGTTGTGTCACTTAAGATCTGACTTAACACACACACAGAGAGAGAGAGAGTTGTCTTAAACCAGGCAGGCTAGACATTTTTAGACATGATTTTGGAGTGTTATATTTCTAACCGGTTCAGAACTGTATGTTGTGTCATTCTGTTTTCTGAGAACATTTTCGATCATAAATCTCACTTTTTTCAGACAGAGAATCAAAAGAAAAAATGTGGTTTGCTCAAAGACATTATAGGCCCATAAAGACTTTTGCATTGTAATATTTTTTATGACAATAACAGGCAGAAAGACACATCTGATCAGTTTTGTTCCAGACTTCCCTTTATTGTTAACGGTGATCTTTTAGATTGTTAAATTTTCTGTACAGTAAAAGTAAAAACATCACGTTTTTTTTTAATCCTACCATTATGTGTAAATATTTGAAGGTCCAGTGTGTATTTTTTCAGAGGATCTATTGACAGAAATGCGATATAATATACATAACTATGTGTTCAGAGGTGTATGAAGACCTTACATAATGAAGCGTTATGTTTTTATTATCTTAGAATGAGCTATTTCTGTCTACATACACCACGGGTCCGCTTACATGGAATTCACCATGTTGTTTCTACAGTGGCCCTAAACGGACAAACTGTTCTACAGAACACGTTTCATAAATACGTTATCTCCTTCGGCAAAGAAGCGGAAAAGTGACGACCTTTTAGTTCTGTGTCAGCCACCATAGTGCTCCGAAAGGGAGGGTGGAGTGAGCCGTTAGTTGCAATTCACAACCTCTCCACTAGATGCTGCTAAACTTCATACACTGGACCTGTAAGTGTAGATAATGTATCAAATGATATACCATATCTTTGATGTCATTTGTGTAAAATAAGTATATAATTTAATAATTAAACATAGATTGCTTTTTTGATCATTCATCGTGATGTAAATGTTTAATTGTCATAAAAAAGTCTTGATGCAAAACATCCTAATTTTGAAGTAAAAGATAAATAAATCCTGTAAACAGTTTTCTCAAACACTACATTAAATAGAAGTATTTCCCATTACGAATAACCCACCCTACAACATAACTTGTCGTTGTTGCCAGGGCATTGCTGTGTGGTTGCTAAGGTGTTCTGTGTAGTTTTTACTCGTGTGTTTTGTAGTTTCTGTGATATTCTGCTCTACAAATGTGACTATAATGTAAGTCTATGAGATATTAGTTTGAATATAAGTATTAATCGTGACACAGCACTGATAATCAAACATGGACCAGATAAAGAAGAAACCATCTGAATAATTCAGATGTGATCTCACTGCGGCTCCAGAGATAAATTTAACGCCTCACATTAACTTATAATTTATATCTTTCATTATTGCTCTTCATGGTTCTAGCGTTAATTGAGTCGAGCGGCTGAAATCATGGCAAACCTTCTTCTGTTTTAGTTTGGCTTTAGGACTGATGTTTGACATCTTTTCTGTGCCGTTGCACACGCTGGAGAATCTGCCCTCATTACATCTCTGAAGACGTTTTCAACCCATATTCATAGTGCATCAGCGGGTCAGAGGTCAGCCGGGCAGTGCGTGTTGTACATCTGTGTCTCGCTTGTGAACGTCTTTTTACGTATTTGTATCGTGCAGAATTTCCGATTTCAATGCAGTGTCAATGTAAGGGACTGTCCACAAATTGATTTCAATGTATTTTTTTAAAGTCGTGGTTTACCCAGATTAAGGCTGTCACGGTATCAGTTTTTTTTGTTCACCATGCGATTATTGTGTTAAAATGATTTTTATAACGATATTATCACAATATCGATTGAAATATTTGTTTATTCTATCGGTCAAATTTTTCATTATATTGGTCAATGAATCACACTCAAAATACTAAAGTCGGAAAGCAGAGAGATTTTGTAACTACTGTGGCGAATTATTTACGATATATATGTAGAATTAACACGTGTAATTGGTTTTTATATCACGGTTATTGGCAGCTCAAATATTAAAACAATTAATAGACGTTTGTCAGATAAATTAATATTTTGACCTTTTGTTTAGCTGTTGGTACAATGTCAAACACAATTTTTTTTATCAATAACTGCAAACCATGGTTGTTCTTAAACTAGAGCTTCGGCCGCATTTCGTTTCGTCTAAATTGTGGTAAAAGTTGCACATATTATCCAATCCTAACCAATAAAAGGCTTGCATGCAGAAAGAGCTTCAGTAAATCAGACCCTCACTGCGAATCACAAAAAGTCGGACACGTCTCAGCATGTAGCGCGCGGGTGAGGAAATTAAACCGGCACAATCATTGTTACATGTGCTTTAAGCTTCACGTCTTGTCAAGCATCACTCATTGTGATGTTAAGCTGCTTAGTTTCCTTATTGTTGAATAAAAATAAATGACTTCCTTTTAAAAAGTCTCTCTGTATGTGTCACCTTGCATTACTGTGGCTTTGACGGTTCATTCTATACAAACCTTATTGACGAAACGCTGAATTACAGATCAAAGCAGAGGTTATCTGGATTTAAAGACAGGTGTGGGCCGCCCGGACGGGATAGAAACCGACACGTCACAACTGGTGCTTGAGACTTCTAAAGAAACGCATAACTCGAAAACAAAGTTTGGCATGAATGAGGGTCGGCATTCAGCTGTGAGAACCAATCAGGGTCCAAGAAATGATGTCATGTGTGATGTTCTTAGCACAAAATCCTAGATGTTTCTGATATTAGAAATTAAAAACATCTTTATTCCAAATTTTTTCTTATATACATGTTGAATGTGACATCTACGTATACACAGCTATGATGGAAACCGTCCAACTGACCCTAGCAACCACATAGCAACCGTCACTGGCTTGTACATTGGCAAAGATGTTTACCTGTATGATGGTTGAGCATTCATGGTGTTTAATAGCAGTTATTGACACAGTTTGATTCAGACTGAGAATATTTTTCTCATGTGTAGCGTCTGCAGCATCAGGTTTAAAATCTCCCTGGAGACCCCGTGTGTGCATTTCCAGTAAGTGTAGACTAATGGACTGATATTATTCTGTCATTATTGATCCAGTAATTCCCAGCAGCATGGGCGGGGTGGACCGGGTTTGTCTTCTAACATGATGGGATGTTGTTTTAGCTTCGCATCCTCAAGTTTAATAATACGACACGTTTGAAAGAGCTTTATAATATTAGAGACAATTAACTCTGTTATTCAAAACCAAGTGAGACGTCCACTGTCTTCAAAGCTAATCTAAACATCTAAACTGAAATTCAACCTCATATCTGACTGCTTTGACATGTGTGTACTTCATAAGAGACTTTTTGTTTTGTTATTTGTGAAACGACTGCTTTTATCAATATTTTAAGGGAAAATGATCATTTTCACAATTTTATTTTTAGTGCCTTTCTCAATTTTGCATCGTTGCAAAGCAGCCCCCCATTCATACTATAGTATACTATAGTATTTATTATAGTAAATTGTAGTAGACTGTAGCATATTATGTAAGTAATTATACTAAGTACTTGTATAGTAAAATCACTTATAGTTTACTAAAGTTTTGTGTAGTATTAGTGAATTGATAAACTGTGGTAAATAATGTAGTGTACTGTATAGTAAGGTTTAAAATACAATAGTATCTATGAATTTTACTACAGTTAACTAAAGTAAATAGTAAATTACACTGCAGTATTTATATCACATTTATGTACGCTTTAGAACAACAGACAACTGGACAATTATGAAATATTTTTCATAAAATATAAAATATTTGTGAAACTATTCAGTTCAATTTGAAGAGTTTGGTTCCAAAATGAGATAAATCATGTTTTTATTGTGTTAGCTGTATTTTTTTTAGTTATTATGGCTTAAATCATCTTAAATTATTATTATATATATATTTTTTTTTAAACGGAGTTATCTCATTTTGGAACCAAACTCTTCATTTATAGCTCTGTTTATTTAAAGCTGCTATTTCCCAAAACTCATCTGCCATCATGCATGACTTTGCATCTTTTTTACTAATTATATTTAACTTGTTTTAACGTTATTCTGTATTTGTCTTCTCTTTCCAGGATCTTTAACGATGTCGTCTTATATCTTGACTGAAACGAGACCAAAATATGTGCCGTATTCTGCAAAGCAACGGAAATAAAATAATGTGCTGTTTGAACCTGCCCTCGTGTCTTAAAGTGCTGTCTAAACCTCAAGAACAAATACTGTAGTATACTTTAAAGTTGCCGTAACACACGCAGTTTATTCATCTTGAGTACCTATAGAGTAGTATTGCATACTTCGTATCTTCGAAGAGTATTTGGTGTGATCACATTTATAAACGATAGATACCATTACCGTATCCACCGCTTTTATAACATCCATCACTGAAATGCCGTGAACAAACAGACACACCTAAATTTTACTTTCGCAAGATAAACGGTCCGATCGTGATGGTAAGCGGTTCTCGCTCTTCGGTTGGCGTGTGGGCGGTCTCTTTCTTTCGCCTTGCCGTGCTTTTCCGGGAGAATTGTCCAATAAAAGGAATGTGATCCCTGCTACGAAACAGGGATCCAGACTTTTAAGAAACTTTCCGAAACAAGTTGGAGTGCTGGGGGAGTGTATCGAGCGCAGAAATACTACGTCGTACATCCAACTCGTTTTTTAACAAGTTGACCATGTTAAGCATGAGAAGCCAGCAAGTTTAACATCGTAAAGAAGTCAGAATGCATGACACACCGTTGCATCCCCCCTTTAATAGTTACTGGTGTAAACTGGTGTACAGTATACTATGGTATACCTATACTGTAGTATATTATAGTATTTGCTACACATAATTTATACTATGTACTAATGTACCCGTTAATGTATACTATAGTATTTTCTAGTATTAACTGTAGTGAATCGAAAAACTGTAGAAAATACTGTTGTATACTTTAATATTTACTATGGTAATGTTTAAAAACACTGTGGTATCATACTAAAGTATACTATGGTATTTTTATTTTATGAGTTAATTGGTAGCTCACTAGGTTCTTAGACAAAAATGCGAATAAAGGAAGATCCCACTTCTGTCTATGACATGACGAGGAAGTTAAACACTGACATCCTTTAGTTGCATGTTCTCCTGCATTGGTGCAGTGTGTTATGCAGACGTGCAGTAGGTTTATCCGTTAGAGATGTGCTG